>NC_136501.1:110752427-110777427 GCF_053919585.1 Euprymna scolopes
TATGCTATACTCTATCAAAAGCCTTCGATATATCAAGAACTATTGCTCTAGAAACAAATCCGTGTCGAGAGATTCACTAATATATATTGGGTTGAGCACTGTCGCAAATGTATTTTCTCCCGTTGCTTTATTTGACTAATGAGCGAAGTTCACTGTCCGTTTGCTTGTAAACAAACTAGTAGTTCGAGCACTGTTAAGCGATGGGCAATTGCTTATTTAGCAGGCACTTGCGGAGAGACATTTGCGTTCACCGATTCGTAGTCGTTTGGATAGAGCTGACGACTCGATGGTTGTAGGTTCGATTCACAGCTGGGAAAAAGGTGCTATCCTAGCCGCACTGATGAGTTGTGATTCAACGAAACAGTACTGTATATGGATAACTATATATATATATATATAGATATATATATATATATATATATATATATATAGATATATATATATATATATATATATATATATATATATATATATATATATATATATATATATATATATATATATGCACGGTTGTGTGCATTTTAACGCATTCATTTTGGCCAAGAGCAAATTGAAATTTATGACCGTAATATATTTTAGTACGTGTATACATCCATTAAAGCGAGCCTATTTAATCGATTGTTGTATTTTTTCGTATTTGGAATTTTGTCGTAAATTTCGATTGTTTATTTGTAAAATTCGACTTTGTCGATGTTTGCTTATTAGGCAATATCAGTGAAAATTTATGAATTCAACGCGAGATGATAATTGAAGTTTTCTCTCTTCTTCCACTTCTCTCTCTCTCTCTCTCTCTCTCTCTCTCTTTATCTATCTATCTTTCTATCTATCTATTTCCCTCACATTCTCTGGTGCTCCCAAATTAGATGGTCTAAAATATACTTGCTTGCATAAAATAAACTTTGAAATATTTGCTAAAAAAATATTTTAAAAAGAACATAGTTTTATTTTCCCTTTGCAAAACTCAATCATGTTATGCAACCCCAAAAACAACAATTTTTCCTTACAAAACAACCAAACTAAACACACCAAATAAATATTTTGGAATATAAAAAACTTAAAGTTTAAAACCTCAGTCAAAATAATCGAACCCAAAAAAAGGGTTGATATGCCAAAAAAACAACCAACCAAACTTGAAGCATAAAACTCGGTTTTCCAAAATTACTAGATTCTGTATTAATTAATTACACACGTAGACGCAACATGTGGTAGCAGGGTACGTCGCCAGGAATATAAAACAAGTAATGACTAGACTCCTTTTTGTAACAACGGCATTTAGTTTATCATCCTCCCGTCACCCACGTCCCTAACGTACTGGTCCGATACGCCTTCTCTTTGTGATCTGTATTCTCGAATGTTGTTTCGGGTGTGCTTTTGAATGAGCTCTCGAACGTGGTCTTGAACTAGCTCTCGAACATGCTCCTTTGTCTGTTGCACACGTGGGCAGGCGGAACGATTAGTGGACACACACGAAAGAGCACTGAAGGAAGCTCACGGAACACAGATGGATAAAGCACCTCAACAGTTCTTACACGTGTACAGAATTACACCTAATCCTAATACCCCAACAGCGATCTCGCCGGCAGAAACCTTGTTCACAGGAAAGGTGAGATCCGACTTTGACAAATCTTTACCAAAGCAGACAAAACCACGTGACTACTTGTGTTACGTTATATATCATGAACGGCACCCATGTAAACGGGTGTATACGTTTCGTGTTTGGTTGTGACGTGTCCTAAATGTTGTTTGGTTGTTTTTGTATTACGGCATATCAACCCTTTTCAGGTTATTTAATGCCCAATCCATGTGATTTGGAAGAAAAATTATTTAGTAGAATATATTTTTTCATGTCGGTTTCTATTTAACCCATAGTTGGGACCCTAGCAAGTACTACCACTCCGGGTCAGATTGGACCTGGGAGCAATGGCAATTAAGGGGTGGCTCCGCACTTCCCAAATCTCGCAAGCTGGGGATATAGTTTAAGCTCATATTCGATATATATCACCATTGGATATAGTTTAAGCTCATATTCGATATATATCACCATTGGATATAGTTTAAGCTCATATTCGATATATATCACCATTGGATATAGTTTAAGCTCATATTCGATATATATCACCATTGGATATAGTTTAAGCTCATATTCGATATATATCACCATTGGATATAGTTTAAGCTCATATTCGATATATATCACCATTGGATATAGTTTAAGGTCATATCCAGGACCTGTCCTTAATGTGTTCCTAAATGTCTATTAGTGGTTCTTCACTTTCTGAACCCCTTTATGTTTTGTGATCGTCTACTGTTCATATGGGTACGTGTGTGTGTGTGTGTCCTATGGGTATCTTCGACATACCTTTATCTTCTCTGCTTACTGAAACTGGTCCATCCTGACTTCATCTTGTTCTTGGAGGGGAGTGGAACCTTTTGGACGAAACACATTGACTTCAAGAAAATATTTCATATTAGTTTTATTTCACTTTCCAGGATGTCGCGCAGATGAAAATGGAAAGTGAGTTTCTTTGCTTGTGGTCTTAACAGTCTAGAGACACATCACTCCCTCCCAAGAGGCGAGGAGAGAAAACCGTAAAGCCCAACCGCTCTGTTTCAATTCCAAGTTCCAACTCCTCTGGTCTCTAGCTAACCTGATCACGTGACTCACGCGTAGATCCGATCAGCTGATCAGACTTTCCAGTAAACTTGTCTATGATCCAGCTTTTCATATTTGGACAGGTTTTATGAAAACACCATCATATCCATCTCTTGTGTACCTCCCCAGTTAGATAGATAGATAGATAGATAGATAGATAGATAGATAGATAGATAGATCGAGATGGACAGATAGCTAAATCGATATGAGATTGTTACATGAAAGGGATGTTTCCTTCTCATGCAAGAAGACATACTAGATAAGTGAGAATGATATGAGGATAAGGCTAGAATCGAACCCTCTAGGCAAGTGTTTAAGATAATGGAAAATGGAATGTTAGAAATTAAGTCCATTGTTAATTCTATTAGAAATAGTTAAATATTGTTAATTCTATTAGAAATAATTAAATATTGTTAATTATATTAGAAATAGTTAAATATTGTTAATTCTATTAGAAATAGTTAAATATTGTTAATTCTATTAGAAATAGTTAAATATTGTTAATTCTATTAGAAATAATTAAATATTGTTAATTCTATTAGAAATAGTTAAATATTGTTAATTCTATTAGAAATAATTAAATATTGTTAATTCTATTAGAAATAATTAAATATTGTTAATTCTATTAGAAATAGTTAAATATTATTAATTCTATTAGAAATAGTTAAATATTGTTAATTCTGTTAGAAATAATTAAATATTGTTAATTCTATTAGAAATAATTAAATATTGTTAATTCTATTAGAAATAGTTAAATATTGTTAATTCTATTAGAAATAATTAAATATTGTTAATTCTATTAGAAATAGTTAAATATTGTTAATTCTATTAGAAATAATTAAATATTGTTAATTCTATTAGAAATAGTTAAATATTGTTAATTCTATTAGAAATAATTAAATATTGTTAATTCTATTAGAAATAGTTAAATATTATTAATTCTATTAGAAATAGTTAAATATTGTTAATTCTGTTAGAAATAATTAAATATTGTTAATTCTATTAGAAATAATTAAATATTGTTAATTCTATTAGAAATAATTAAATATTGTTAATTCTATTAGAAATAATTAAATATTGTTAATTCTATTAGAAATAGTTAAATATTATTAATTCTATTAGAAATAGTTAAATATTGTTAATTCTGTTAGAAATAATTAAATATTGTTAATTCTATTAGAAATAATTAAATATTGTTAATTCTATTAGAAATAGTTAAATATTGTTAATTCTATTAGAAATAATTAAATATTGTTAATTCTATTAGAAATAGTTAAATATTGTTAATTCTATTAGAAATAATTAAATATTGTTAATTCTATTAGAAATAGTTAAATATTGTTAATTCTATTAGAAATAATTAAATATTGTTAATTCTATTAGAAATAATTAAATATTGTTAATTCTGTTAGAAATAATTAAATATTGTTAATTCTATTAGAAATAATTAAATATTGTTAATTCTATTAGAAATTGTTAAATATTGTTTATTCTATTAGAAATTGTTAAATATTGTTAATTCTATTAGAAATAGTTAAATATTGTTAATTCTATTAGAAATAGTTAAATATTGTTAATTCTATTAGAAATAATTAAATATTGTTAATTCTATTAGAAATAATTAAATATTGTTAATTCTATTAGAAATAGTTAAATATTGTTAATTCTATTAGAAATAATTAAATATTGTTAATTCTATTAGAAATAGTTAAATATTGTTAATTCTATTAGAAATAATTAAATATTGTTAATTCTATTAGAAATAATTAAATATTGTTAATTCTGTTAGAAATAATTAAATATTGTTAATTCTATTAGAAATAATTAAATATTGTTAATTCTATTAGAAATAGTTAAATATTATTAATTCTATTAGAAATAATTAAATATTGTTAATTCTATTAGAAATAGTTAAATATTGTTAATTCTATTAGAAATAATTAAATATTGTTAATTCTATTAGAAATAGTTAAATATTGTTAATTCTATTAGAAATAGTTAAATATTGTTAATTCTATTAGAAATAGTTAAATATTGTTAATTCTATTAGAAATAGTTAAATATTGTTAATTCTATTAGAAATAATTAAATATTGTTAATTCTATTAGAAATAGTTAAATATTGTTAATTCTATTAGAAATAGTTAAATATTGTTAATTCTATTAGAAATAGTTAAATATTGTTAATTCTATTAGAAATAGTTAAATATTGTTAATTCTATTAGAAATAGTTAAATATTGTTAATTCTATTAGAAATAGTTAAATATTGTTAATTCTATTAGAAATAGTTAAATATTGTTAATTCTATTAGAAATAGTTAAATATTGTTAATTCTATTAGAAATAGTTAAATATTGTTAATTCTATTAGAAATAGTTAAATATTGTTAATTCTATTAGAAATAGTTAAATATTGTTAATTCTATTAGAAATAGTTAAATATTGTTAATTCTATTAGAAATAATTAAATATTGTTAATTCTATTAGAAATAGTTAAATATTGTTAATTCTATTAGAAATAGTTAAATATTGTTAATTCTATTAGAAATAGTTAAATATTGTTAATTCTATTAGAAATAGTTAAATATTGTTAATTCTATTAGAAATAGTTAAATATTGTTAATTCTATTAGAAATACTTAAATATTGTTAATTCTATTAGAAATAATTAAATATTGTTAATTCTATTAGAAATAGTTAAATATTGTTAATTCTATTAGAAATAATTAAATATTGTTAATTCTATTAGAAATAGTTAAATATTGTTAATTCTATTAGAAATAGTTAAATATTGTTAATTCTATTAGAAATAATTAAATATTGTTAATTCTATTAGAAATAATTAAATATTGTTAATTATATTAGAAATAATTAAATATTGTTAATTCTATTAGAAATAGTTAAATATTGTTAATTCTATTAGAAATAGTTAAATATTGTTAATTCTATTAGAAATAGTTGAATACTGTTTATGTCGGAAAAAGAGTCGATTGTCCATTCTTTTAGAAATCTGGATATGAAATATGTCAGTTAAATGAATGCACAATGCGAATTAAAATATATTGTTTAAAAATAGATTAGATATTAGAATTGAAGATTCTTTTGTTTGCCAAAAGCGTGTTTGGACAAACATTTGTGCATCTACGTGAGAGTAGTTACGTTGAAAAACACACTTCTGGCGTCATAAACAAAGGAGATTTCTCAGTATAGGAATCTGAAGGGTTCGAAGTTAGAAGTCAGTGAAGAGTTGATGAGGATCAGATATTGAGAGCAGATCACACACGGTTGGAGGGGAGAGCCCCTTGGAAGCGAAGGGAGGGAAGTAAGCCATGTAAATCAAAGTTTGAATTCCTTACATCATAGAATAAATAAACCAATGTCTGTAACTGTTGTCTCGTGTCGCCATTCCTTACAACCAAAAAGGTAAATGTTTTTTATCATCATCTTGTAACGAACTTTGTGTTAACCCCTTCCAAATTATGTGCCCTCCTCACCATTATAAGTGAAGTATCTCCTCCCCACTATATGTGTATAACAACTGTTGTATCAATATCTCGCAGCCGTATTAATATATGCTAACAAGAATCATCTCAGTCAGATATAAATGTCATCGTCATCTGTTCCGAGTCCCCATTGTGTCATAAATATGTACCCCGGCACAAGAAGATAATGTATTCTGTTCTACCGATTTCATAACACTTGTATAAGCAGGATGGAATACTGTTGCCATATCTGGGCAGGAGCTGCTAAAAACAGGCTATCCTGCCTTGACAGAGTACAAAATAGACTTCGTGGCTTAGTGGGGGATGCCCTTTTCTCTACCCTGCAACCTCTCTCCCACAGAAGAGACGTTGCGAGCCTATCCTTGTTTTATCGTTATTTCCATGGCAGGTGCTCGTCTGAACTCCAATCTCTGGTCCCCCCTCGCCAATCTTTCACGAAAAACACTCGTCTAGATGAATCCACTGTGAAAAATTTCCCCCACTCTATATCTGTGCCTAAATCAAAACGTGGATTCCATGAACAAAGCTTCTTTCTTAGAACTGCACGCCTGTGGAACTCTGTTCCGTCTGCCTGATTCCAACCTGACTACAACCTGGATGTCTTCAAGTCCAACGTTAACAAATTCCTAATGAACCGCCCCCTTAAGTAAACACTTCATCAAATCTCCACACTTACGTAATGTACTTCCCTGAGTGGCTTCCGGGCCTTGATAATTGGTGACCACTGTGTAAAAAAAAAAGCAGGAAACGTTTCATCACTGGAGAGGGGGAGGGAGTTTTCTTCAACAGTTATTAGAATAACAAATCATTCTGGGATGTAGGTACGATCAGTAAGAGAGTCGGGGGACATGGTGTATATTGTGCACTTTTAATTGAGCGATATTTCTGACAAAGAAGGAAGAACTGCTGCTTTCTGGGTTATAATGTATTCACTATAATACCTATAGTTGCAAGTTTTTGACGAAACAGTATTTTAGCTGGAGTGTACAATATGCACCGGGAATTTTATCATGACGTCAGATGAAGGTTATCCCATTGCACAACAAGAAGGAAAAAAAAACAAAAGAATACAACGATAAACATTTTTTTTAATAAATGGAAAGGTAAATAGGGAAAGAAAGATATAATGTCTGCCGAATTAGTCCCTCTGACGGTTCTCAAAGAACTCCATTTACAATATTGCAAAGGATAGTAAGGGTAAGAATATAGGTGTTGTCAGGACTTACTGCGTGTCAAAGAACTTAAATAAAACACGTCAACACTTAATCTTTTTAAAAGAGGGTGTATGTAAATTACTTCCCTTGTGCCATTAACTTAAATGTTCTCATTCGAGAAAATTTCAAACCTCTTGATTCTGTAATCTAAGAAAATAATCCAAATCTTCTGTGGTGTAATGTATTTCTATAGAAGATTTCTTGGTGCCTTTTGATGTGAATTCTAACGCCTCACTGGAGTTAGTATTCTTTTTTTTCCAAGACCAATTCTAGGCCTTAAAACAGTTCTTTCTTCCTCGGTGAAGAGGTCGTTGTAATTTCGTTTACAACTGATTTTTTAAACAGTATTTTCTGACTAATTCTGTGTCGTCTTCCTTGACGAATCCCGATTGAAGAAAAAGAAACCAAACCACTGGTTTCTCTTGTTTAAACTTGCGATTTTTAACGTCTTTTCTCTTGACGCGGAAAAGCGAGCCGACTTATTTTTCTCTTGTTCAAACTTGCGATTTCTAACGTCTTTTCTCTTGACGCGGGATAGCGAGCCGACTTCTTTCTCGTGTTCAAAACTTCCCACAAAATGGCGCACACATCTTTTATCAATCAAAAGGCATGCATTCAACACGTGATATAACAAGCAGTAGCAGCACAAGATACACCAAGAGAGGGGGTAAAGAAGGGGAGGGAGAGAGAAGGAAAGACAGAAGGTGGAAAATAAAATTTCTACACTTGATATTCAACATCTTGGAATCATGGTGGAGTGATTAGCATTATCTTAGTTTTCTTCAGATTGACGATAAGTCCTTTTTGTTGAAATAACATTTCCTCCTTCAACATTTGTTGTCGCCATTGCTGCTTATCTTCTTGTTCCGACAGTTTTTATCGCATTTCTTCCTGCTCCTTGTGGAACTGCAGGAAAAGTTATTGCTGCTGAAACTGCTGTTGAAGTTGCAACTGAAGCTGTCTATTTTGTTCTTTTCAATTTTCCTGTTTTTTTTGTTTTTTGTTTTTTTTTCTGGAGGTCAACTTGCGCTTTGACCAACTGCGTGATAATATCCTTCCAGTCCTCCATCTTGGATATCTACTCCTATCAGGTCTAAATCATTGAAAGTCGAAATAAAAATAGGGGGAAACTTTTTTTTCCAAAAATGTAACAGTCAACAAAAATGGCGTCAGGGTATCAAAAATTTCTCTTTGAGAACAACCTGTGTTATTTCCTGGTGTCTGAGAAACAAGTCTACCTAGTATTTTCCATATCTTCTGATGTCCTTTGCAGGTGAATTTGCGTTATCGCAACAGCCCTTTACCATTAATTGCTCGCTGGGAGCGACTATTGATATTCACTGCAATTTTGGTGACAATAAGCCACTCTAAACTCCTAGTTCTCTTCACACTTATTCAGTGGAGGTCTGGTTGGTGCTATCTTTCCTAAGTCTTTCTATCCTGCTTGATACCCCCTTGACTATTTGGTGTGCTGCCAATCGATGCAATCTTTTTTTTTTTTTTTTGAAGGGAGGGGGGTGGTAAGTGATATTGGTTGGTTGCCCTGGGTAAAATTAATCATTTTTTTTTCTTTTTATCTGCCGCAAGATATCGTTTCGGAAATACGCCATATTGGTTGACTCTAGTTCACCTTTTTTCCTCGACTTCCTCGTCTGATCTGGTGTTGAGAATTCAGTTTCAGTCCAAAAAGGATATAAAAGTCAGACAATAGAAACGACAATGCTTAGCGATGCATCAAGTCAAAGGAACTGCTTTTTTATTGTTGTTGTTGTTGTTGTTGTTGTTGTTGTTGTTGTTGTTTTATTGTTTTAGCAAGAGTTTCCTGTCTGCTTGAGAATTTGCAATCATTCTTTTTTTTTGGGGGGGGGAAGGAGGAGGAGGTATTCATGTTGTGTAAGAATATAATAATATAAAACTTGAGATAAAACAGAAAATAGCGATGTTGACTTACTGAGTATATCTCGACATATATGTACATTTATTTACAACTCTCTCTCACATACACATAAATAGAGATATTAGTGTTGGGACGATAGATCGGAATCAGAAATTGGAAATATCCGAACTTTTAGGGGCATCGGTATCGGTATATGAATCGGAGAAAAAAAATTATGCCTATTTTCCGATGCCAAAAACGATTCTTTTAATTGTCTTTCTTTTATTTAATTTTATTTAACGTGAAATTTTTTTTATTTAATTTTATTTAATGTGAAATTTTCCACTGCTGGCACGTAATAGTAAACTAATCAATATTTATTGATTTAAAAAAAACAGTAAAACTAAAATCGATAGATCATCCCTGCAAGCGTATTTTTATGTCTGAGAAAATAGCTACACATTTAAAATGTGTTTTTACCGTAATTATGAAAAAAATAACAACTCTATACGTAAATATTTAGAGATGTATAAAGAATCAGAATCGGAATCGGTAATTGTATTGGAATCGGGAATTTCGTACGTAATCGGTAATTGTATTGGAATCTGTAAAAATATTGTAATCGTCCTGTCACTAATAAAAAAAAAAAAGATGACTTATAGCGGAACAGCACTACTGTCAAAGGAAAACTAAGGTGCATATTTCTTTCAGCTAGTCTGTGGGAGACCCTTGGGCAAGGTCGAGAACCCATTTAGCGCTCTGATCAGGTTAATATGAGGTCATGGAATGCAGGTGACTGGTGTAATACAGAAGCGAACAGGAATAATTCTGTTCATGGTTTCGTATTTAGTTGTGTTGAGCAGAAAATACCTCTCGGTACAATAGTAAGGACAATCGTCCAGTATGGGCACTGCTCGGACAGACAGAAACTTCAATTTACTGTCTGTACAACTGCAAAGAAACCTATGGCAATACATCAACCTCTTTATTCAAGAAACAGAATGAATAGTATTCTGAAGCAGAACACTTCGCTCAGTGGGGAACTTGGCCTTCGGGCCAAGATCACATTGTCCTGCGAAATACCTTCAAGCTTTCACAGAGCTCCTATCTTTACTTCTTTGGGAGAAGGAAAAGCACTATGAATCTGAGCAAGGAAAGCCTGGGAATGCCTAATTTTAAATGTCACAGACATGTCGAAAGGTCAGCTTTACTGGGTCATTCTCTGGTGGAGAATGTCCCATGGATCCTTGCAGTTGGAAGTGCTTTTCCTAATGTCAAACCCGACCCCTACACTGAAGGCCGTCGTAGGCCGAGGAGGGGAATCAAAGTTCTTCACAGGATGCTGAGCCACACTTGGAGCTGCACCATGGCTTAGTGTCCTTTCACGGCCTAGGAAGAAACTTTATTGGGGTAGGTACCACTTCGGATCTTCTTGGGGTGTGGCTGGGATCGTCAGAGGCGGAGATTCACTCACAGTGGAATTGGGCCCATGGGCTCAATAATTCTGAGTTTTTCCTGACCTGGCGACTTGTCCAGAATGGACTGCCCCTCTTTGCCAAACTTCACAAGAAAGATGCAAGGATTGCTCCTTGATCTCCATGCTGGATGACATAGAAGTTGGAATGGCTGAACACGCCTTTTTCTATTGCAGCCGGCTTTAGGGACTCGTGGAGTATGTTAGAGAGGTAACGGTTTGGATCGACGCCAAGCGACCATTGTTCTTAGACGCTACTTATGTTATAGACATTATCAATCTGCCGCTGCGTTTTCTATCCTGACAGTTACAAGAATGGTGACATGGATCACACGCCTCAAAAAGGTCTATGAGGGGAAGACACTAGTTGAATGAATGAATGAATGAATGAATGACTAGATAATTATTTTCCCAATAACGTTGCCGTTCACACAAACCACAAAACAGCAGACCGGTCTGCAGCTTCCATGGTTTGTGAGAACTGCGGCGTTGTCTGATGTTGAAACATTCAAAAATATAATCCTAATTTATAAGAGTGTTGAATAACATCGTCCTAGAAAGTGTAGACACCTGTTTGTGAAGCATTGGGCTTAGTTTTTGTATCAAGATAATAGGAAAATCTTGCAGTTTTTTAACTTTAAAATTCAGATGAACGTATCTCAGCTCAAACAAAGATTTATTGATCGAAACAAGCATCATCACAATCAATATACTTTTGCCAACGCAAAACGATTGTATTTTTGCTAGTCATGTAAAAATCTTGCATTCTGGTGGCGATGAAGTAGCTGAAGGTGTTTTTAGTATCGCTTAGATTTTTATTTAAGTATTTCTCACGGAGAAAGTTGTCGAGATGCTGAAAGATGAGGCAGAGTTTTGTAGCCCAATCCATTCAACTTCTGCAGGGTCGGTTTAGCAACACGCGGGCGAGCGTTGTCATGGAGGAGAATTGAGCCTTTTCTGTTGACTGATGCTGGGTGTTGTTGTCGAAGTTTCTGATGCATTTCATTGATTTTTTACAGCACTTTGCCGCCGTAATGGCTTCGTCTTCATTCAAAAAACTGTAATTGATGAGACTGGTTGCAGACTACCAAACAGTCTGCATGACCTTCCTTTGATGCAACTCTAGTTTCGGAAAGTGTCATGGAGCTTCGTCGGCCTCTAACCACTGAGCTGATTACAACCTGGTCCAGAAACGGGTCGTTCTTGTTGCATAAAAGAAGTGAAGATGACACTTCACAACGGCGTTTCTTTTGGTTGTCGTTCAATTCGAGAGGAACCCATTTATCAATTTTTTTTCTTTCCAGTCCTTTTCAAGTAATTGGAAATCGTCGTATACATAACGTCTAATTCAGAAGCAAGTTCTCGAGCATTTGTGCATGGATTTACTTCGACTAAGGCCCTTAATTTATCGTTGTTAACATCCGATGACCGACCACTACGCTCATCGCCTTCAAGATTCTCGTCGCCGCCACAAAATTTCTTCAATCACCATTTTGCTGTGCGTTCAGTAGTGTTTCCTAGGCCAAACATATCGTTGGTATTGCGAGCCGTTTCAGCAGCTTTTCGGCCTTGCTTGATTAGATTAAAAAATTGTGGGAATTTGCTTTTTTTCCATTTTGTATTCAACGCTATCAAAAGAAAACTTAATAATTTTTAAAAGATTGTTGGTTGGTTGGTTGTATTTGTTTTACGTCATATACACCCTTTTTGGGTTATTTAATGCCGAATCCAAAGATTTTGAAGAATTTTTTTTTAATAGAATATATTTGTTGTTTTCACGTCGGTTTCTATTTAACCCATAGTTGGGACCCTAACAGGTACTACCACTCCGGGTCAGAGTGACCTGGGAGTAATGGTAATTAAAGGGTTGCTCCACATTCCCCAAAGCCCACAAGCTGGGGCCTCACCACTGGATATAGTTTAAGGTCATATCCCATATCCAGGACCCCCATTGAGGGACTTTTACCCTCTGCAGGGGTGGGGGGAGAAGTCGGCGTATTCTAATGCCCCACCGACAGGGCCTAAAAGGATTGTAATTTAAACGATTAGATAGAGCGGAAAACGCCCTTAAAAATAATATACAGTGTAAAGGTGTTATAACGAAAATTTATTTGTAAATACATCGTTTTAAATCGAAATTAAAAATTCCACAAGAACTTTTTTCTCGGCCTTATAGTTGTATGATAACATCTTTTGTTTAAAAGATGTTTTGTTTTTTTTTTTGTTTTTTTTATTTTACTCATGTTCACCCCTTACAAAGCATATCGCCACTTGGCCGTAAGCGGCTACTATTTGGGGCCAGGTCTAGAAAAGATTAACAAGGTATTTGTTTATGTTACATTTAAACCTGCATATCAGTACAGCCAGGGAAGCAGACAGCAGGAAGGGAATTCCAATGTCTAGCTGTTCGAGGGAAGCAACTATTAGAATAGAAAGCTTTCTGGCATTTAATTACAACAACAGTGAAGGGGTGAGATCTTATTGTTAAGCAGGTTTGTCGGGGATATGTACGTCGAGGGGGTACAAGTGAAACGAGTTCATCAGAACACATTCCATTAAAATATTTGTAAAACAGGCACAGTGATGCAACATTGCGGCGATGGGACAGAGGTTGGAGCTTAGTTGATAAAGTGGGACTGATTAGGTTGACAACTCTTTTTTGGATTTTATCTAAGAGGGAGAGACTAGTGGTAGATGCACCAGCCCAGATGTACCAACAATACTCCATGCATGCGCGAATGATGACCTTGTAGAGGTACAGGATACTCTCAGGCATGAGTAGTCTTCTAGCTTGATAAAGGGAACCCACCTTCTTTGCAGCAGCCTTTGCAATGTTCTCTATGTATTTGTTCCAATTCATATTACCTGCAAATGTTAGGCCGAGGAGTTTGAAGGTAGAATTCTCAGGTAGGGTGCTATTTGTCATGGATATAGGGGGTTGAAGAGGCGTCTTGTAATTGTTAAAGGAAAGCAGTTTAGTCTTAGTAGCATTAAATGTTACCATCCATTTGCGGCCTCATTCCACTATAGTCTGGAGGTCATTTTCTAACGATTCTGCCATTGTCTTAGATTTATGCACATCTGTTCTTCCTTTATGCATATTATAGAGCGTTGTATCATCAGCAAATATACCCATACGTATAGGCTGGAATGATAAATTTGTCACTCTAAAAAAGATCACCACAGTTTTATTTTGACAACATACACCTGAAGAAGGTCGAAGGTTACATCAACCGAAACGTTGTGAAAATCAAACTCAAGATGAGAACAGTAGTCCGATCAAAGCAAATAATACAAAAGTGGAAAGATTTACAAGGGGCGTGCAATAAGTAATGCCCCTGACCCACTTCCAGTTGTCTGATCTATCTGAAATTTTGCATGTGCGATGATTTATATCTCTACGGATTATGTGGCAAATTACAGCTCTGAACTCATTGTAGTTTCTGTTTTACAGGTGTTTGAACTGAGTCAGGTGTGAAATGGAGCCTATTGAATGTCGAGCAGTGATCCAGTTTTTGTATTTTAAAGAGCGCACACCATAGGAGACTTTTGATGAAATGAAAGAAACTTATGGTGATAATGCCCCATCATATGACCTTTTTTTTACATGGGGGGTCACCGCTTATCAAAGTCCAGAGGCCACTCGAGGATAAGGGTTAATATGTATACATTAGTCATTGTGATTTTAGCGTAGTAAACATTAGTGGGAATTTTATAACTTGGATTACTTAGGGGGACGGTTCAATAAAATCTTGTTCACATTGGACTTGAAGACAATCAGATTGTAGTCAGCTGGAAAGCAGGCAAACAGAATAGAGTTCCACAGGCGAGCAGTTCTAAGAAAGAAACCCTGTTCATGGAATCTAAGTTTAGGTGTTACGGATAAAAGTGTTGGAAATTGTTGAAAGACGAGTGTTTTTTGTGAAAGTCTGGCGAGTGGGGACCAAAGATCGAAGTTCAGTTGAGCACTTGCCATGAAAATAACGATAAAGCAGAGACAGGCTCGCAACGTCTCTTCTGTGGGAAAGGAGTTGCAGGGGAGAGAAAAGGACATCCCTCACTAAGCTACGAAGTCTATTTTGAACTCTGTTAAGACAGGATATGATGCTTCTAGCAGCTCCTGCCCAGATGTGGCAACAGTACTCCATCGTTGGCCGAACCTGGCTTTTATATAGGTAAAACCTTGTAAAGCACTGGCATCGTGAATTCAAACATGGCCGGAAGTCTGTGAAAACAGCTCCCAGACCTGGTCGCTTCCCCCTTCTGCCATTGATGAGGCATCTGTCCGTCAAGTTGAGGCTGCCATTTTGGAAGATCGGCGCATTACTATTCGCCAAATAGCCCAAGATGTCAAGATTAGTACAGGGTCTGTGGAAACTATCATTCATTATCATTTGCATATGCATAAGGTGTCTGCCAGATGGATTCCCAGGTTGCTCACACCATTCCAGAAGTGAGAACGCGTTGAGTGCTCGAGGATGAATTTGGAGATGTGCCAAGAAGATGAGTCAAAGTTTTTGAAAAGACTGATTACACAGGATGAAACCTGGGTCCATTACTATGATCCAGAGACCAAAGCCCAGTGAATGCAGTGGAAGCACTTGGACTCACTACCTCCAAAGGAGGCAAGGGTGCAGCCCTCCGCTGGCAAGGTCATGCTCACAGTCTTCTGGGACGAGGATGGAGTAGTCATGACTTATTTCCTGGCAAAGGGTACCACAATTACAGGAGTCTATTATGCTTTACTTTTAAGGAAATTAAGGGAAGCTATCAAAATCAAGAGGTGAGGTAAGATCAGCAAAGGTATCCTCCTCCTGCAGGACAGCGCTTTGATCCACAACTCGCATGTCGCCAGATCAGAAGCACCCCATCCTCTCTACTGCAGCCTTGATTTCTGAAGTCATGTCGTGGTTGGAGGACCAACCTCGTGTGTTCTACAAAAACGGTCTCCAGAGCTGCATCAAACGATGGGAGAAATGCACAACTCTGGGTGGTCCCTATGTAGAGAAAGACTAATAACTGTGCCAAGTTTCGTTGCTCTACTGCTATGAGAAGTAGGTCAGGGGCATTACTTATCACACGCCCCTCATAAGTTGTTTTTTTAAAGTCAGCTGAACGGTTGTTACATAGTAAGAACCTTACATCACTACCGATTAAGAAAGTTTGTGTGAATTTTGACAAAGGTCATATTTAGTACATGTCAGGATAACCTCATCTACATACAGAATCGTTCCCAGATTCAATGAACAAAGCTTCTTTCCTGGGGCTGCACACCTGTGAAACTCTCTTCCGTTTGCCTGCTTCCTAGCTGATTACAATTTCGTTGTCTTCAAGTTCAATGTAAACAAATTCTTGATAAGCCGTCCCCTTAAGTAATCCAAATTTCCACTACTAACAATTACTATATTTTCTTATTGACTACTGTAACCTTTACCCTCGAGTGGCCTCCAGTTCTTTATAAGTGTTGACTCCTATGTAAAAAAAAAAAGAAGACCGATGATATAAAGCTTAGGCAGGGGATAGAGATCAAACGTCATAAATAAAATAAAGGACATGAAAATATGGCATGATGTCACGGTTTTTTCAAGCTGAGAAAACCAAAAGTTATTTTCAAATTAGATCTCTCCAGGAAGCCATGCGAATTAGCCACACCCAATAATAATAATAATCTACGTTGAATGTTACGTTGATGTCTGTTCGTCTGCACCACTCGTTTTGTAAGTTGAAAAATAAATAATTATTAAGAAAGTATTAGTCTTTCTCTCTCTCCTAAGTATGTTCCTTTTAAATAAAACCTTGAAGAAAACTATTTCTTGATCACTCAACGTGGGATAACTCTGCTAGTCTATAATAGAAACTTAAACAATGTAGTAGTGTTCATCATCCGACTGATGGCAAAGCTATTTAAAATGATGGGTGACAGGCAGAATTAAAAGGATTACTTCCTTTAGTTTTTCCTTCAGTCTTCATATTCCATCAGCGATGTTTCTGACAAAGAGGAAAGAATTGCTGTTTTTAATGTCAGAATCTATTATTGTTGGTAAGATTTTGATTTTTAAGTAGTATTTTTAGCTTCTTGAATCAAGTGGTTTCATGCCTTGTCTGGAGCATTTCCACAAAAATTATTAGCCTTTCTCTTTTATTTGGAGTCTTTCTTTCACCCCAAAAACTTGTCCTCTTCAATCAAAATAGACTTCATAGCTTAGTGGGGGATGCCCTTTTCTCTTCCCTGCAACCTCTTTCCCACAGAAGAGACATTGTGAGCCTGTCTATGGTCCCCACTCGCCACACTTTCACGAAAAACACTCGTCTTCCAGAACCACTATCAACAATTATCCACACTCTTTATCCGTGCCTACACCTAAACTTAGATTCCATGAACAATCAAGAAAAATTATGTAATTTTGTATAAGAGAAAACAATTTGTTTCATTTGTGAGTGCTCGGTTAGTTGCATACGTCATTACTTGGGAATCTTGGTAAGCACTAATTGTATTTGAACTTTGCTACTCAGATTCCATAGTCTGTAACGGTATGCATCATACCATTAAACTCTCTTTTTCTTACGTTTTGTATTAACAAATTGGAACTGATATAAGGTCGTGTTGGTACCTTCTGACAGTTTATGGTAAACTGCCGAAAAAAACTGACAAGATAAAAGGACAGAGATCAAACACCATAATCAAAACATGAGCCAAACGATATGAGAATATGATTGATGGCGTCACGTTTTTTGATGTGGATAGAACCTATTTATTTTTATTAGTTCTCTCCGGGAAGTCATTTGAGCGTGACACAGCTAATAAGGTAAAATAATCTAAGGCAAATGATACTTCGATGTTTGTCTTTCTGCATCACTCATTTCTTAGTTAGGAAATTAATTATTAATATAAGATGAGACTCTCTCTCTCTCTCTCTCTCTCTCTCTCTCTCTCTCTCTCTCTCTCTCTCTCTCTCCTAAATCCATTCTCTCTGAATAAAACCTTGAAGAAAACTCTGCGAATGTCTCCCTTATACCATCTTTCTGCATGAATTGTTTTTTAATCGTCTAAGCTAAACAGTTTAAGTTTAGCAATGTTTGGTATATTCCACATTAGAAGTACGGTAGGTAGGTTGTATAAGAAGAGGAAAGACGGTGCGATTGATGAGTGTGAAAGATTGTGTTAGAGCTGAGGAGACGTCATTCAAAGAGCATGTGGTTAGAAGTGAGGAGTGGATGCTCAAGGTTGTGGCCAATGAAGTGGAAGTATGTGATACCAAGGCTGAGTATGTGAAACGTATAGACAGAGACAGGGCAGAAGAATTGGCTGGGAAGAAAATGCACGGAAAGTTATTCCAGGATGAAGCAGATGTTGCTGATGAAAGATCATGGCAATGGCTTGGAGCTGGGTATCTGGATGAAGAGTACTGAAGCTTTTGTTTGTGCAGCACAAGAGCAGGTATTAGGAACACGATTGTTCAAAAAAGTGGTTCTAGGAGAGGATGTAGCTATAGAATGCCGGATTTGTGGTAAGTTTTAGAGTTAATTGCGCACCTTGCAGCAAGGTGTAGCAGATTGTCCCAGACAGAGTACTGCAAAAGACACGATCGCATGAGGCTTGGGATATACTGCAAGATTTGTAAGAATGGGGTGAAGTGTGCTAGAAAGTAGTTTGAGGAGGTGCCTGATGAAGTGAGAACAAGTGAGGATAGCAAAGTAGAGGTATGGTGGGACAAAAGTGTCATAACGACCAAGTAATTGGAACATAATCATCCAGATTTGGGCATCATTGACGAGTGGCAAATTATTAACTTTTCAGTACCCTGGGACAGGAATGTGAGCGAGAAGGAGAATGAGAAGTGGAGCAATTATGCTCCATTGGCCTTGGAGATAAGGCGTATACACAGGGGTTAAAACACAAATAATTCCGGTCGTAGTTGGTACACTAGGAGTAGTATCAAGTCGTCTGGAAGGACAACTGAAAAAACTACAAATCCCCGATGTTTTAGGTGGCCTTCAAACCTCTGTAATTATAGGTACCACCAACATCCTTAGGAAAACCCTTGATCTTTGAAGCTCCTGGTTTTAAGCCGGGATTAAGGGAAATCCTCTGGAAATGAATCCCATCCCTTTCCAGTGAGACGTTTATAAGCGAAATCAGAATTATTATTATTGTTATTATTAACAGTATAGGCTAACAAATTTTCTCGAACGACTTGTGGAATTTCCACGCGTCTCATTAGTAATTATTATTAAGAAATCCAAATGACACACGACATAGTTATTCCTCGTTTAAATTAAATTATCGTTACAGCATTCTCAGTTCAGACGCGAAGTCCAATCCCGTCAAATAAACTTTTTAGAATTCAATTTGAAATCTGTCGTATGCTCCAATGAATAAAAGTCACAACTAAATTATGCTTTCCTTTTACGTTTGCAAATTAAAAAAAAAATCTTTTAAAATAAAATAAAAATTGATTTGATGGAAAATATTTTAACGTGGAATTCTTCGGCCATCGCCGTCGTCGTGAGCTTTCTCGAAATTCTTCGTATTCTCTTAAACCAGAAAGAAGCTTTGGGTGTCAGTCACGATTTGCTTTTGAATATATTTTATACTGTGATAACCACGTGGTCCCTTGCTTGACAACATCACTGCAGACCCAAACGTTCTATGGTTTTCATCTCCTTCGTCATCTCTTCTGGCTGTGTCGTTGTCTTTATATAACCGTCTGTTGAAGAGGCGCGTTCAGGTGTAAGTGAATAGCCGGACAAAAGCAATAAATAATCTATCTATCTATATATATATATATATATATCTGTCTGTCTATCTATCTATCTATCTATTCATCTAGCTGTCTATCTATCTATCTGTTTATCGAATTATCTGTAAACTATCTATCTATCTATCTGTATGTATAATTATCCATCTATCTATTTATTTATCTGTCTGTCTATCTATCTATCTGCCTGTTTATATGATTATCTATATATTAAAGAGATGAGTGGACAACAGAGATTTATATCGTCATGTTTTGACAGCTTGTCAAACTTTGTCAAACTCTGTGACTGATCAGTTTGCACTGGAAAGTATCGAAACAGTGACCGGAAGTGACATAGCACATTCCGCGTGTTCCGGTTTGCGCAAGCATACGAGTATTTGGATTAGAGACGCCAAGGGAGACAGGTGGGCTAAAAACGGGTCTCACCATGATAGAGAGAGGGTTTTAGAATGGAAACTGAAGATAATATTCCCTTCAGTCTGCCACGTTTTATTTGGAAAAGAATTTCTTTTAATCTATCAAGCTTAATTTTTACATAGCATTTTTTGGTTCTTAAACCTAAGTTTATAATTGCACTTTCTTTGGTCTGTCATACTTAGGGCTGAAATAGAATTTTATTTTGTCTTCCACACTTAATTTCGTAATAGCATTTAATTTTGTCTATCACGTTTCATTCTAAAAGAGCATATTCTTTGTTCTGTCACGTTTAAATTGAAAAAGTATTTTTGGCCTGTTAAGCTTAACTATAAAAGAGCATTTTTTGGCCTATCATGCTTAAGTTGAAATTTACATTTTTCTGTCTTTTATTGATATTTTCTTTGGTCTGTATTACTTGATTTTGACATAACACGTTCTATGGTCGCTCAAACTTAATTTTGAAATAGTGTTGTATTGTCGGAGAGTATATATTATGTATGCGTGTGTGTGTCTTGTATATATATATATATATATATATATATATATATATATATATATATATATATATATATATATATATATAAGTGAAAGTGTCTGTCTGTCTGTGTATCTGTGTGTCTGTGTGTGCACATTTCCCTACGCAATAACTCGGCCAATTTAAAGTCTACAGACTCGAAATTTGATATACAGTGTACTGAGATTTGGGAAAATTGATGTGATCGGGTTTCGGCCAGAAATTTGGCAATTAAGTTCAACTATTTGACCTTTGGTCTCTAACGCTTAATTTTGAAATAATATTTTGTTGGTCTGTAATGCTTAATTTTGAAATAATACCTTTTGGTTTGTAATGCTAATTTTTGAAATAGCAATTTCTTTAGTCTGTCAGGCTTAAGATTAAAATAGCATTTTTTTGGTCTGTAACGCTTAAGTTTGAAATAGCATTTCTTTTTGTCTGTAACACTTAAGTTTTAAATAGCTTTTTTTCTGTAACGCTTAACATTGATAGAGCACTTCCTTTGTCTGTAACGTTTAATTTTAAAATGATATTTTGTAGGTCTGTAACGCTTTATTTTGAAATAGCATTTCCTTTTGTCTGTAACGCTTAAGTTTTGAATAATATTTTGTTGATCTGTAACACATAACATGAAATAATATTTTGTTGGTTTGTAACGCTTAATTTTTAAATAGTACTTTTTGGTTTGTAACACTTATTTTTTAAATAGCAATTTCTTTGGTCTGCAATGAAAAGTTTGAAATAGCAGTTTCTTTGGTCTGTAGTGGATAAGTTTTAACTATCATTTTTTTTTTTTTGGTCAGTAACGCTTAATATTGAAATAGTACTTCCTTAGTCTGTAACGTTCAATTTTAAAATAATATTTTCTTTGGTAACACTTAAGCTTGAAATAATATTTTGTTGATCTGTTATGCTTAAGTTTGAAATAGATTTTTTGTCTGGAACACTTAAGTTTTAAAAAGCATGTTCTTTAGTCTGTAACGCTGAATTTTGAAATAGCATTTTTGGTCTGTAACGCTTCATTGTGTAATAATATTTTGATGGTCTTTAACGCTTACTTTTGGAATAGCATGTTCCTTGGTCTTTAACGCTTGATTTTGAAAAAAACATTTTCTTTTATTCTGTCAGGCTTAATTTTGAAAGAGCATTTTCTTTGGTCTGTAACGCCTGAGTTTGAAATAGCAGTTTCTTTAGTCTGTGGCACTTAAGTTTGAAACAGCATTTTTTAGATCTGTAACGCTCAAGTTTGAAATAGCATTTTTTAGGTCTGTAAAACTTAAGTTTGAAATAGCATTTTCTTTGGTCTGTATCGATTAAGTGTAAAAGCTATTTGGTGTTTAATGCTTAATTTTTAAATAGCATGTTTTTTCGTCTGTAACACTAAACTTTTAAATAGTGTTTTTTGGACTGTAACGCCTAATTTTTAAAATAGCATTTTCTTGGTCCATAACGCTTATTTTTTAAATAACATTTTTATGGTCTGTAACGCTTAAGTTTGAAATAACAGTTCCTTGGTCTGTAACACTTAATTTTGAAATAGCATTTTCTATGGTTTGTCACTCTTTAGTTTAAAATTTAATTTGCTTTAGTCCTTTTAGGTACGCCATACTTCATTTTGAAATAATATTTTATTAGTCTGTAACGCTTAATTTGGAAATAGCATTTTCTTTGATCTGTTGCGCTTAAGTTTGAAATAGTATTTTAGTTGGTCTGTCACTCTTTAGTTTAAAATTTCATTTGTTTTTCTCCTTTTAGGTACGTTATACTTTACTTTGAAATGATATTTTGTTGGTCTGTAACGTTTTTTTTTTTTTTGCATTTTCACCCCAAACAAGGTACATTGCCATTTTGTTGTAGGGGGCTACTATCAGGGACATAGGCATCAGGGGTACTGTGTAGGGAGTTGGGCAGCAAGATATCGGTTCATGTTACACTTGAAGTTCTGCATGTCAGTATAGTTGGGGAAGCAGGGACCTGAAATGGAATTCCAGAGTCTAGCGGTTCTGGGGAAGAAACTACTCGAGTAGAAGGCTCTCTTACATCTAGGGATCTCTACCGTGAAGGGGTGGGATTTAGCTGCTTGTCGGGGTATTTACGTCTCGGAGGCACAAGTGCTTGCAGTTCGCCAGAGCATTCACCATTAAAGTACTTGTAGAACAGGCAGAGGGATGCTACATTTCATCGATGGGACAGAGGCTGAAGTTTAGCTGACAGTTCAGGACCTATCAGATTGGCGACTCTCTTTTGAACGTTGTCTAGGAGCGAGAGACTAGTGGCAGATGCACCAGCCCAAATATGACAACAATACTCCATACATGGGCGAATGGTGGCCTTATAGAGGTATAGGATACTTTCGGGCATTAATAGCTTTCTAGCACGGTAGAGAGAACCTACCTTCTCTGCAGCGGTCCTGGCAATGTTCTCAATGTAATTGTTCCAACTCATGTTTCCTGTGAACGTTAGGCCGAGGAATTTAAAAGATGTACTTTCAGATAAAGAGTCTTTGGCCATTGCCATTGGTGGTAGGAGAGGTTTCTTGTAATTATTGAAGGAAACAAGTTTAGTCTTGGCAGCATGGAAGGTGACCATCCATTTTTGTCCCCATTCCACTACAGATCAGAGGTTATCCTTTAGTGTTTCTGCCATTTCTTTAGATATGTGTTTATTTGTTTTCCTGTCATGTCTGTTATAGAGCGTTGTGTCGTCAGCATCTCACAGACAATTTTGTCAGAGAGGTCATTTATGAATATTAGGAATAACAGAGGTCCAAGGAGAGACACCTGAAGCACTCCCGCATTTATATCATATTGTTTAGATGTACGACCGTCGAGGACAACCTGGATTTCTCTCTTATCTAAGAAGGATTTAATTATGTTATGTATTCTACCAGTGATGCCGTATGATCTGATTTTCTTGAGAAGACCCTCGTGCCATACCCTGTTAAAAGCCTTAGATATATCAAGAGCTACCGTTCTATCCTCCTCCGCTTTCTCCAGTGAACGGTATATACGTTCTGAGATTACAGTTAGGATGTCAGCTGTGGAACGGGCTTGCCTAAATCCATATTGTTGGTCAGTCAGAAGTTTAGCATCTGTAAGGTGATGGACTAGAGCATGGTTAATTATGGACTCAAATATTTTGGCGAAAAGTGGGAGGAGGCTAATGGGGCGATAATATATTAGATCAGTTCTTTCGCCAGAATTCTTGAAAACTGGTACTACAGAAACAGTTTTCCAACAGCCCGGAAAGCAAGATTCATTAAGGCATTTGTTGAAGAGTTTGGAGAGAGCTGGAGCTACTTCGGCGGCACACTTTTTTAATAGCACAGCCGGGATGAGATCAGATGCACATGCTTTTGAAGTGTCAAGCTTTCTTATGCATGTATGCACCTGAGAAAGGGTCGTTTTCATATCGTCTAATGTGGCGTCTGTCCGCAAAGGAAAGTTAGGGAGGGGGTGGTTATCAGGGTCCAGTGTGGAGTTGGAGGCAAACCTTCTCAGTTGCAGAGCAAACAACTTCGTGATTGTGGGGGAATTGTTGATTGCCCATTATTTACTACACTGTTGTAGATTTTCCAGAAGTCTCAGGTTCCTAATTTCTGTGCTTTGGTGCATTTTTGGTGGTTTTAGTAAATTCTCTCTTAGCTGTCACTATTTCTTTCTTAACGTTATTTCTGGCTTCTATATACTTCTGCCTATTTTATCTGGACTTATGTCGGTTAAATTTGCGGTATGCATGCTGCCTTTGTGCTATGGCAGCTGCACAAGTAGAAGTAAACCATTGGGGAGAGTGGGACTTGCTATAGAATTTGTGCATGGGAACATGTGCTTCAATTGCCGTTTTGAGCCATTCAGTGGTCTCATTTGCGTAATGTTCAGCAGGAAGTTAAAAGATATTTTGCTATGGAGCGTCCCTGATGAGATCCCTGATGGCTTCCCAGTCAGCCTTTTTATAATAGCTCGTTATTTTGAGCAGTGGCTCTTCAGTTTTGGCTCTAGAGTTTAAGGTGATTTCAACCATTGCCACAGCACGATCTGCATTCCCAAGAGGGCTGTGGGCATTCGTTAAACAGTCATTGGCAACTGTGGTCAGAAACAGATCTAGAAATGATGCATGTTGTTCTTGCTGGTCTGGGAAACGGGTTGAGCATTTTCTTTGGTCTATTACGCTTAAGTTTGAAAAAGCATTTTTCTTTAGTTTAAAATGTCATTTGTTTTACTTCTTTTAGGTACGTCATTCTTAATTTTTAAATTATATTATGTTGGTCTGTAACGCTTAATTTTGAAATTGCATTTCCTTTGGTCTGTTACTCTTAAGTTTGAAATAGCAGTTTTATTTGTCTGTCACTCTTTAAGTTAAAATTTCATTTGTTTTATTCCTTTTAAGTACGTCATTCTAAATTTGAAAATAATTTTTTGTTTGTCTGTAACGCTTAATTTTGAAATAGCATTTACTTTGGTCTGTAACACTTGATTTTGAAATAGTATTTCCTTTGGTGTATAACGCTTAATCTTGAAATAGCATTTTCTTTGGTCTGTAACGCTTAATTTTGAAATAGCATTCTCTTTTGTCTGTAACACTTAATTTTTAAAT
>NC_136501.1:110784927-110819927 GCF_053919585.1 Euprymna scolopes
CACACACATGTGCTTTTTAAAGGTCTTTCCCCTCGCCACCTCGTGCTGGCCATAGGTCAGTGCTTTCTCCCCTCGACTTCACACGTTAATCTTGCCTTGACGCAACTTTCTTCTCTTCTCGATCACGTGGAGTAGTTCTTTCTCCTTTTTTTTGTGACGCAAGATGGCGCACTTGCTATTTTGCATGCGTGCTTTAAAGGCTGCTGCTGCTAATATTTTCGCTAGCCAGCTATCTTTCGGCTGCTGCCTTTTTTCCCCTACACGCTCTTATACACGCTCTGTCACATCTCTTGTTTTGTTAAATAAACTATGTCAAACAACATACACGTCGGCGTGATTCTCAATCAACAAGCAAGGGACAGTGTTAATAAAAACTGGATTACAACGAAAATGCACAAGCGTAAGGGTTAGAGTCATGGTTATGATAAAAGTATACAACGCTGAGAAGAGATAATGCTAGTCTCTCTCTACTCTATTGTTATGTTTTTGTTTTTTTACATGGGAATCACCACTTATCAAGGCCCGGGGTCATTCGAGGATAAGGGTTAATGTGTATACATTAGTTATTGTAATTATAGCGTAGTAAACATAAGTAGTGGGAATTTTGTAAATGGGATTACTTAGGGGGACGTTTCATCAAAGACTTGTTTACGTTAGACTTGAATACAATCAAATTGTAGTCAGCTTGAAAGCAGGTAAATGGAAGAGAGTTCCACAGGCGTGCAGTTCTAAGAAAGAAGCTTTGTTCATGGAATCTACATTTAGGTTTAGGCACAGATAAAGAGTGTGGTAAATTATTGATAGTGGTTCTGTCTAGACGAGTGTTTTTCATGAAAGTCTGTGAGGGGGGACCATAGATTGAAGCTCAGACGAGCACTTGCCATGAAAATAACGATAAAGAAGGGACAGGCTTGCAACGTCTCTTCTGTGGGAAAAAGGTTGCAGGGAAGAGAAAAGGGCATCCCCCACTAAGCTACGAAGTCTATTTTGAACTCTATCAAGACAAGATAAGCTCCTTCTATCAGCTCCTGCACAGATGTGGCAACAGTACTCCATCATTGGTCGTACCTGGCTTGTATATAGATAAAGAATTGCATCAGATATCTACTGGAGCGGTAGAAGGGTCCCACAATTTTTCCAGCGACCTTGGCAATGGACTTGATATGCGTGTTCCATTTAAGACCAGAAGCTTGTCAAAACATGAAGCCTCCCGGGACGAGAGCCATTCATTTCAATTGACGACAGCTGGGCATCATAACGTTGATGATGTAAAGATAGAAGCTTGGTTTTAGATGTATTAAAAGTAACTAGCAACTTTTCCCCCATTGTACCACGTGCTCAAGATCAGAGGAGAGAGAATCAGAGAGAACTTGGTCGTTTACGGTATTTGAAGTTCGGCCATAGATGGTAGTGTCGTCAGCATAAATGTCTACGAATGATGTAAGGATGTGGTTTGGAAGATTATTGATGTAGATCAGGAAGAGTCGGGCCCAGGATGGACCTTTGAGGTACTCTAGCATTAATACTGAGAGCTTCTGATTTCTGTCCACTAACCACTACTCTTATGAATGGTAGGTGATCGCCTGAGCTCCAATCTCCTTTGCCCCCATAAAATATTTATAGTAGGAATATGTCTATATACGACAAAATTCACGTTGACACGGCGGTTCCCGTTAGATCACCAGTTAAGCAACGCTTAGTCTGATCAGTACTAGAATGGGTGACGATCTAAGGGAGAGGTGTGGTTGGAGATTGTGCAACCCTTGCCTCATAATTGCACGTGCAACTACTCTTAAAGATGATATCCATTGTCCTTTGAGATTGAACTGAAGAATATGTCTAACTAACAACCACAACAAAGACTCTCTCTCTCTCTCTCTCTCTCTCTCTCTCTCTCTCTCTCTCTCTCTATCTATCTATCTATCTATCTGTCTATCTATCTATCTAAAAAACATGTTGTTTCCTTATTTATTTATTGTTTTTTACTTGCGGAGGTGGGGGAGCTTAAATACGCTTAAATATCATATTTTAATTTGTCCAGATTTGATATATATTATTATGAAGTCGTAATTTTAAAAGTAAAAAAAAACATTTAGATGCCATCATCTAGAATCGAAAGTAAAACTGTACCATTCGAAGCTGGTGACGTTACCACTGTACCAACGTAACACGCATAGAACTTGACTAAATATTAAAAAAAATTTAATTATCAGAAACATTTTTAAATTATTAGATAAGTTTTTTAATTATTAGAAAAGTTTTTAAATATGAGAAAAGTTTAATTGTTAGAAACATTTTTTAATTATCAGAATAGTTTTTTAATTGTTAGAAAAGTTTTAAATTGTTAGAAAAGTTTTTTTATATTATTAGAAAAGTTTTTAATTATGAGAAAACTTTTTTAATTATTAGAAAAGTTTTTTAATTATTAGAAAAAATGTTAATTATTAGAAAAGTTTCTTAAATATTAGAAACCTTTTTTAATTATTAGAAGACTTTTTAATTATTAGAAAAGTGTTTAAATATTAGAAAAAAATTTTAATCATTAAAAAAGTTTTAAATATTAGAAAAGTTTTTTAATTTTCAGAAAAGTTTTTTAATTATTAGAAAAGTTTTTTAATTATAAGAAAAGTTTTTGGATTAGTAAAAAAGTAAGCTTTTTAATTATTAGAAAAGTTTTCTATATTATTAGAAACGTTTTTTAAATATTAGAAACTTTTTTAATTATTAGAAAAGCTTTTTAATTATTAGAAGAGTTTTTTAATTTTTAGAAACGTTTTTTTGATATTAGAAACTTTTTTAATTATTAGAAAGGTTTTTAATTATTAGAAAAGTTTTCTATATTATTAGAAACGTTTTTTAAATATTAGAAACTTTTTTAATTATTAGAAAAGTTTTTTAATTATTAGGAAAGTTTTCTATATTATTAGAAACGTTTTTAAAATATTAGAAACTTTTTTAATTATTAGAAAAGTTTTTTAATTTTTAGGAAAGTTTTCTATATTATTAGAAACGTTTGTTAAATATTAGAAACTTTTTTAATTATTAGAACAGTTTTTTAATTATTAGGAAAGTTTTCTATATTATTAGAAACGGTTTTTAAATATTAGAAACTTTTTTAATTATTAGAAAAGTTTTTTAATTATTAGGAAAGTTTTCTATATTATTAGAAACGTTTGTTCAATATTAGAAACTTTTTTAATTATTAGAAAAGTTTTTTAATTATTAGGAAAGTTTTCTATATTATTAGAAACGTTTTTTGAATATTAGAAACTTTTTTTATTATTAGAAAAGTTTTTTAATTTTTAGGAAAGTTTTCTATATTATTAGAAACGTTTTTTAAATATTAGAAACTTTTTTAATTATTCGAAAAGCATTTTAATTATTAGAAAAGTTTTCTATATTATTAGAAACGTTTGTTAAATATTAGAAACTTTTTTTGATTATTAGAAAAGTTTTTTAATTATTAGGAAAGTTTTCTATATTATTAGAAACGTTTTTTAATATTAGAAACTTTTTTAATTATTAGAAAAGTTTTTTAATTATTAGGAAAGTTTTCTATATTATTAGAAACGTTTTTTAAATATTAGAAACTTTTTTAATTATTAGAAAAGCTTTTTAATTATTAGAAAAGTTTTCTATATTATTAGAAACGTTTTTTAAATATTAGAAACTTTTTTAATTATTAGAAAAGTTTTGTAATTATTAGGAAAGTTTTCTATATTATTAGAAACGTTTTTTTTAATATTAGAAACTTTTTTTAATTATTAGAAAAGTTTTTTATTATTAGGAAAGTTTTCTATATTATTAGAAACGTTTTTTAAATATTAGAAACTTTTTTATTATTAGAAAAGCTTTTTAATTATTAGAAAAGTTTTCTATATTATTAGAAACGATTTTTAAATATTAGAAACTTTTTTAATTATTAGAAAAGTTTTTTAATTATTAGGAAAGTTTTCTATATTATTAGAAACGTTTTTTAAATATTAGAAACTTTTTTAATTATTAGAAAAGCTTTTTAATTATTAGGAAAGTTTTCTATATTATTAGAAACGTTTTTTAAATATTAGAAACTTTTTTAATTATTAGAAAAAAATGTTATTATTAGGAAAGTTTTCGGTGTTTTTTAATCGTACAGATCTGGTGAAAATCTGTCTTGATTCTTCTCTGTCGCATGACGTCCTAAATTTTCACCTTCCCTACACGCCTTTTTTATTTTTTTTATGTAAAATTTTTTTACAAAAGAATCACGACTTATCAAGGCCAAGAGGTCACTCGAGGATAAAGGTTAAAGAGTGTACAGTGATCCAAAAGAACATTATCATAGTAATCGTTAGAAGTGTAAATTTGGTAAATTGGATTAAAGGGAACGGCACATCAAGAATTCAAAATTAACATAATTTTAATTATTAGAAAAGTTTTCTATATTATTAGAAACGTTTTTTAAATATTAGAAACTTTTTTAATTATTAGAAAAGCTTTTTAATTATTAGAAAAGTTTTTTATTTTTAGAAACGTTTTTTTAATATTAGAAACTTTTTTAATTTTTAGAAAGGTTTTTAATTATTAGAAAAGTTTTTTATATTATTAGAAACGTTTTTTAAATATTAGAAACTTTTTTAATTATTAGACAAGTTTTTTAATTATTAGGAAAGTTTTCTATATTATTAGAAACGTTTTTTAAATATTAGAAACTTTTTTTATTATTAGAAAAGTTTTTTAATTTTTAGGAAAGTTTTCTATATTATTAGAAACGTTTGTTAAATATTAGAAACTTTTTTAATTATTAGAACAGTTTTTTAATTATTAGGAAAGTTTTCTATATTATTAGAAACGTTTTTTAAATATTAGAAACTTTGTTTAATTATTAGAAAAGTTTTTTAATTATTAGGAAAGTTTTCTATATTATTAGAAACGTTTTTTAAATATTAGAAACTTTTTTAATTATTAGAAAAGTTTTTTAATTATTAGGAAAGTTTTCTATATTATTAGAAACGTTTATTAAATATTAGAAACTTTTTTAATTATTAGAAAAGCATTTTAATTATTAGAAAAGTTTTCTATATTATTAAAAACGGTTTTTAAATATTAGAAACTTTTTTATTATTAGAAAAGTTTTTTAATTATTAGGAAAGTTTTCTGTATTATTAGAAACGTTTTTTAAATATTAGAAACTTTTTTAATTATTAGAAAAGTTTTTTAATTATTAGGAAAGTTTTCTATATTATTAGAAACGTTTTTTTCAATATTAGAAACTTTTTTAATTATTAGAAAAGCTTTTTAATTATTAGAAGAGTTTTTTAATTTTTAGAAACGTTTTTTTAATATTAGAAACTTTTTTAATTATTAGAAAGGTTTTTAATTATTAGAAAAGTTTTCTATATTATTAGAAACGTTTTTTAAATATTAGAAACTTTTTTAATTATTAGAAAAGTTTTTTAATTATTAGGAAAGTTTTCTATATTATTAGAAACGTTTTTAAAATATTAGAAACTTTTTTAATTATTAGAAAAGTTTTTTAATTTTTAGGAAAGTTTTCTATATTATTAGAAACGTTTGTTAAATATTAGAAACTTTTTTAATTATTAGAACAGTTTTTTAATTATTAGGAAAGTTTTCTATATTATTAGAAACGGTTTTTAAATTTTAGAAACTTTTTTAATTATTAGAAAAGTTTTTTAATTATTAGGAAAGTTTTCTATATTATTAGAAACGTTTGTTCAATATTAGAAACTTTTTTAATCATTAGAAAAGTTTTTTAATTATTAGGAAAGTTTTCGGTGTTTGTTAATCGTACAGATCTGGTGAAAATCTGTCTTGATTTTTCTCTGTCGCATGACGTCCTAAATTTTCACCTTCCCTACACGCCTTTTTTATTTTTTTTTTTATGTAAAATTTTTTTACAAAAGAATCACGACTTATCAAGGCCAAGAGGCCACTCGAGGATAAAGGTTAAAGAGTGTACAGTGATCAAAAGGACATTATCATGGTAATCGTTAGAAGTGTAAATTTGGTAAATTGGATTAAAGGGAACGGCACATCAAGAATTCAAAATTAACATAATCATGCTTCTTTCTACCCATCTCTCCAACCCTTACGTCATGACCGGATGATAACATAAAATTTTTTTTTTAAATATAGATCACCCCCTATAGAAACTTGCCTAGTAAACTTTCATAGTAAACCAACAATACAAATGTATTAATCTAATTTTGAGTTATCAATGTAAATAAGTTCTTTATGACTTGTTTACATTGGACTTGAAGACGGCCATATTGTAGTCAGCTGGAAAGCAGGTAAACAGAAAAGAGATCCACAGGTGTGCAGTTCTAAGAAAGAAAATTTGTTCATGGAATCTACGTTTAGATTTAGGCATAGATAAAGAATGGGGAAATTGTTGATAGTGGTTACAGCCAAATGAGTGTTTCTAGTGAATGTTTGGTGAGAGAGGACCTCATAATGACCGTCATTAACTATCCATAGTTTTTCTCACTTCTGTTTCTGACTCGTCTTCTGTTTTCTCTTTTCTTCCATTGTTTTTTTTTTCTGATCATACTGTTATTATATGACAATCAAGATCAAAATTAGACAGTTTAAGTCAATATGCATAACTTAATGGTAAAGGATCCACTTGTTACTTACATATTCTTTTATGCAAAAAGAAGATCTTGGGTTAGGGTTAGGCTTCGTGTTCAAAATACTTGGCAGTAGAAATTGCTTCATCGTGTACACGAGGGCGTGCGGTTCGGTGTTACAAGGTTGACGTGCAACTAATAACTAGTTTGCAATTGATTGAGCGCTTCAATAATCGACTCATTAAAATATTCAATCCATCTTTACGAAAAAAAGAGCCATTTCTGACTTGATAATATAATTATAACAGAAACGTTTTAACTCGATGCCTTGTGTGTTTAGTTTTTGTTTAATACCAACCTGTGCATAAGTGTGAGACTTGCAAAGAGTAGGTGTAAGTTAATTTCGAGTGAGGTCGAGATGCGATTCGAACGAACGTTAAAATACGACTTGTTTGAATAGCGACTCTCTTGCTTTCTCTGTTTCGTTGGGATAAGCTTTTCTGTCTACTTCTAAAAGCAAATTAGAGTTTTCACAGGAACGTTTAAACTCAATATTTTTCAACTAAAAAAAATCGTTTTGAACACAAAGATTTACAGGCAAACACGAACTCGAAACATCTGTAAAATGAAGAAATAAACAATCAAAAACAGATTTCTCAAGCCGGTACACAAAAAGGACCCGCCAACATATGATCACAAGTACCCCGTGCGAGGTGAGTGAAAGAAATAAGACTTTAAGACCCGTGTAAAAATTCCATCGTCATGTGCACATCTACACACGCACTAACAAAAAAGGTAAACCAACGCACACACATACACACAATACCATACTTTCTAAGACTCACACATATATAATTTACACAAACAAATATATAAACATACACAACTCAATTCCTTGGGTCTGATATTCACTGAACTCTTCCGTGCCAAAATACGTGTTGTAAAAAATTTACTTAAATGAGTGTCTTTATTAGAAACTAGTACATGTACTCGGCGTCGCTCAGTATTCTTTCTAAAGACAGGAAATCAAGTACGATAACCGTTAGACCAGCTGGACACGTTCTTTACCTGTTTTAAAATCTAATCATTTTTAACATAAAGAAGTTGTCATGTTTCACGGCCACGCATGAGCATTCGTGAAACAGCTGACAAATAAATAAAAATCCGATGACTCCCAAGTTCGAATCTTTCAATTTTGACCACTTAAGAGCTCTTTTTTCGAATGAAAACCAATTAAAAAGTTTTTCACATGTCTGAATATCTTATATACTAATTTTTTAGTCTGTAGATAAAAAATTCGTTGAGTATATAGGTTGAGAATTGTCCTCACACATTCTCACTTTTATACATGTATAGATTACTTTAACTTTTTTGTAAAGTTATAGTTATTTAATAATGTGTTCCTTGATTTTCCGTTCCCAAAACATTATTCATGTTAAGTTAGCACTTGCTAGCTGGTGGCCCAATTAATCCTCTGCTGTTTCCTTTATTAGCACTTTAATAGGTTTCATTTTCTTTTCTTCTCTATCACGGAAACTTGATAAACAATTTACATTAATTGAATTTGGAAACACTCATGAAAGATAAGATTTGTAATTAAACTTTATAAATTTGTTGCTTACTTGTCTTTATTTCTAGATAACACTTTATTGTTAAAGAGTTTAATTATCAGTTATTCTTTATTAAAATGTTTCTAAAAATACAGCAGATTTATTATTATGTACGTGTTTTTTATGCCTGATATTAAAAGCCCTTATCTATTACATAAATCTAAGCTGTCTGTGTGTCCTTGTGTGTGTTTGTATGTCAGTTAAAAGTTTTTTGCCATCTGCACCGAACAGGTATGCATTCGGTATCGTTAGAAAGAGCGATCTCTCGGATACATAATATCGAAATATTATTTCATGCAGAAATGTTGTTTTGTTTGAAGGGGGTTATGTGAAAGTTTTGGTTTCGACGCTGTTTGTTAATCGCGCATGCACGGACGGTTATTTCGTTGTTTCATTATTAAAAGCTAAATTTGCAACATAATAGTATTTTCGATAAATATCGGTAATCGATAATACAAAAAAAATCCGATGCAAGAGCAATAGTTTGATTTCAAACCAAAGTTTACACATGTTTACAACCTAACATCAAAAGTGCATTCGAAAAATTTTGTTACCACGCAAGCAGAAGGGCCTAACATATAAAATCAACAGTATGTTCTTTTATACGACAGAGGTGCGTTAAAAGGGACTGTTTCTGTTTAGAGTACAATTGAAGCATTATACTTGGCTTTTGCATTTTAAACTTATATACAAGCCGTTTTATATCATATATAAAAATAAATTTAAAAAATCAACAGTAGGTTATCTACAGTAAAATGTAGACTACAATTTATTGTCAACTAAGTCACTGTGCCCAACGACGGGTTCTCAACTAGAGCAGGCAATGAATGGGTATGATTGGAAAAAAATGGACAATTTCACCGATTTCGATGACAATAAAATATTGGAAATTGGATAATTCGTTGATAATTATTCATTCCCTGGGAACGTCGGGTCTTCCTGCTAGTCTGTATATATATATATATATATATATATATATATATATATATATATATATATATATATATATATATATATAACTACTTCATTTACTCACATAAAATTAATATACGAAAGTATAGATTTATGCGTAAACTTTAAGTATTTACTTCAAAAGTGCTCAATACGTAGGTAGAGCTAGTTAGTAATTTATAAAATATATATATATTTATACTAGCGGGGGTATCCGCCGTTGCCCGAGTGTTTGTTTCCGGGGGGGGGAGTTTTAAAAAATGTTATGGTAGGTAAGTAGGAAGGATTAAACCCGGAGTCATGAGTAAAAGTAGGAAAATAAAGTGTGAAAAAAAAAAAAATCTGCAACGTTAACAGTTCGGCCACCAAGAAAAGTCCATTCCAGTTGTTGAGGGGAAAAAAAAAACGACTACGGTAGGTCGGCGCGAACGTGAAAATATAATGTGAATTGTCCAGCACGCTAACCACTACGCCACAGAGCACTGCAGCTTAGTTTAGTGATTTTAAATAACTTCACATGAAAGAACTACGAAGCCAAACCGGTGTTCTCTTCTCAACTGTTCCTTGTGAACGATCCCCAAACGGTGTTAAGTGGTGGCAGGGGAGGAGGAATTTATTAGAGAGAAAATATTTTACCACTTCCATTGATCTTAACCGATTTTGGCCGTGACTTCTCAGCAGAAAAAGTATAGAAATCCAAGATTATCGAGGAATTTGAGAAATAATAAGCCTATAACACACCTCAGATATTGTTCTGCCGTTTGTGCATATTATATTTGCATGAAATATCTTGATTTTTAATACTATTAATGTCAAAATCATACGGGAAAAAATGAGATCATTTTATTTATATAGATAGAATAGAGGAGAAGAGAAGATATAGAGAAGAAGAAGAAGAAGATATATATATATATATATCTATATATATATATATTATCTTGCAAGTTTTTAACCTTTAAAACTATATAAAAAACTTATTTTATTTATATATATATATATATATATATATATATATTTCATTCGTCAGAAAACTATTTAGTTAGTATATATATATATATATATATATATATATATATATGTATATATATATATAATTTTCGTTAGAAAACTAATTAGTCAGGAAGTATATATATATATATATATATATATATATATATATATATATATATATATATATATATCTGTAGGTATTTAATTATTTAATTATTATATTAAAAAATAATTATATATCATATATATATATATATATATATATATATATATATATATATATATATATATATATATATATTCAGACATTTATTTTTAAATAGCACGGGGTGTTTTTGCTTAATATAACTTTTTTGTAATCTGTCAATTTTTCGAATTGTTCTTATTTCTCGGTTAAATCTGTGCAAGAAAATGTCATTGTCGTCTTCATCCATCTGTTTTTTTTTCTCTTAGTTGTTTTTTGCAAGTACTTTCAACTGAGTTTCATCAGTACTTGGCTGAATGAAAGCATGCTGCCTAACTGCACAATGTGCGTGTGTTACTATGCGTGTATTTAATTATAATTAAATATCAACTATTCCTTTATATCTAAAGACACTAGTGTTTCATGCTTACGAAATCATCAGTATAGGGTGACAATAAAAAGTGGGAGTGTGAAGCATTCGTTGATCCTTAATAAATACCGGTCAACGTCCAGACTTCCTGCTAGTCTGATTTTAAATTGACAATTGTTGCATTTAATTCCTTGTAAGTAGAATTTTTTTTTCTAAAAGGGGAATAAAGGCCAAATACTCTATTTCGTCCAAAATCGAAAACAAATAAAACTATCAAACCATTTTACACCCAACCCTACAATATATTTTCATGGTTGCTCATCTGTGGCCTGCTAATGTACTGCATTTTATGGAGATATTTTCGGGATGCTCAATTGCGATTGTGCTAAGATTCCAAAAAAAAAAAAGAAAAGAAAGAAAAATTTCCCCGAAGGCAGACATCTTTGTTTGTTCGATTCAAAAAAACAAAAAAAAAGTCAAAAATTGTTGTTTTTAAGATTTGAGGTGGAAAGGAACGTTGAGGAAAAGAAAAACGGCCTCAACAATTGATGAAGTAGTGGTGGTGAACCCGGTAAATGATGGCGGCCGTCGGTTTAGCGGGAATCGACCAAAAATGGCGGGAAATGAATGGAATGGAATGGTTGAATTGGCAGGAATGATCGACGAACGAAAATAAACTCGAGCTGTTAAAGAGGATTTAGAGGAGAGGAAGAGGGAGAGGGAGAGGGAGAGGAAGAGGGAGAGGGATAGATAATTACATGAAGGGATGTTGAAAGAGAAATCGAAACAAAATCTCTAGAGAGAAACAGATATATACGGGCGGAAGAAAATATTTAATTTGTATTATTGAAATTCCTTAGGCTGCAGTTCTTATCTTGCGTGTTAGTTTTACAAGGTTTTGGCCGATGTAACTTCCGACTTTCTTCAGGTTTAAACAAAGTCGTAAGCGGTTGTATGCATGACACATATGCAAATCACCGCGCCTGTGCGCAAAGTGAAGTCACGGCTGAGGAAGAGATGGGAAAGAAAAGAGAAAATGCACCACATGGGTGGAGTGATGAAAAAAAGTGCACGCCGGTGTGAGATGACGTTATTAATATGTACAAATAAACAATTAATAAATAGATATAAATAATATATATATATATATATATATATATATATATATATATAATCCAAACGCGGATTCCATGAACAAGGCTTCTTTCTTAGAACTGCACGCCTGTGGAACTCTGTTCCGTCTGCCTGCTTCCCTCCGGACTACAACTTTGATGTATTCAAGTCCAATGTTAACAAATTCCTAATGAACCGTCTCCTTAATTAAACACTTCATCAAATCTCCACGCTAACGTAATGTACTTGCAATAACCCTTATCCCTGAGTGGCTTCCGGGCCTTGATAAGTGGTGATCACTGTGTAAAATATATATATATATATATATATATATATATATATATATATATATATATATATATACTTATTACTTATTTATTTGCACATATTAATTAATCTCATTTGCGTCATTAGAAATGTTGATAGACTCATATCTGCTGCGTTTTATAGTATTTTTTTTTATTAAAAAAAAAAAAAAAACTGAAGTTTTTGCTCGCTCCTGAAAAGAAATCAGCTTTATCTAAACATATTTCTTGATTAAACGTATTTTTCATGTCGTTGGATTTAAACTTTGCAAATTAGAATGTACAACGGATTTATCATTCGACAAGGCATACATATTGAATACTTAAAGCTTAAAACATGTATATCTTGTCGAATAATGAACTTGTTGTAAATTCTAATTTACAGCGTTTATATTCAATTTCTCATATCAATGCTCAATCTCGAATATTGATCTTTTTCATATGGCTGTCCTTCGAATATTCATAATTATACTTACTTTGCGTATACAGAATTATTCAATTTCTAGGCTTAGTATATTTTTTGAATTTTTTAATATATATATATATATATATATATATATATATATATATATACATATATATATATATATATATATATATATATATATATATATGTACGAGCCTTTTCCAAGTCTCACACAAAACACACATTCATATTTCAAGCTGTCATATACATACGCGCACACAAACATACGCACCCACGTCCACACATGTACACATATTCACGTTCGCGTACATACACTCACATTCACGTATATATACACACGCGCTTGCGTATACACATGTACTCACACACGCGAACACGAACACACACATGGACGACGTCACTTCCGCTTTCTAAGGAAATACACATGAGCAAAAGACACTCCAGAAGCGAGTATAAAATATGGAGACAAGCTATTTCTAATCTTTTTTTTAGGACCAACTTTCAACTAGAGAGGTTGGGCGAACAAGCCGCCGCCGTTTCGGCGCGCGCCTACGCGCACCTCACGCCCACTTCCTACTATGTATGGGGCACGAGCTAATGACTGTATGTATACATTCTCCGTCTTTCTCTCTCCATCTACTACTGGCCACTAAGAACACCTTCGCGTAGCTGACTACTAACTGGTGACAACTCTAATATCGACTCTTTGTCTACACGCTGGACTACCATTCTCAATTTTCCTACAACATTTATTTCTCTTCCCACGCGCGAACAAACAATAGTGACCCGAACTTGAGATGAAAACACATTTCCTATGCTTGCTACAACACCAGTCCTGCAACGGACATTGGTTACATACGCGCGGACATTTTATAACTAAAATGTTAATTTCTTTCAACAGCAAATAAACGACGTTTATCTTATCCATTACTTGAGTCTTTGTTTCCTTCAATTCCCATTCGTTTCATTATTCTTTTGTAACGGGATTGGGGTATTTATATATCCTAGTCCCCTACATATATATATATATATATATATATATATATATATATATATATATATTATTATTATTATTATTATTATTATTATTATTATATATCTTGTTATTCTTTCCTAGACGTGGACCCATATAGTAGCCCTTTACAAAAAAAAAGGGAAAAAACCTGTAAAAAGTGTATCTGCTTGTTATATTTAGAATTATATTATATATTTGATTGGACGCAATTTTGTTTGGTTTATCACTAACTTTTATCCAAAGATGATTGTTATTATACAAAACTGTTTTTGCCTTTACGTTAGAAATAACCTTCCAAATAATTTCTAACGCATGCTAAAAGTCAAAATCAAAGATTTAACGCATACCGGAAGTTAAAGTAAAATATTTCTATATACCGGAAATGAGAAAGAAAAAAACTCACACATGCATTCATGATGAGTTAGTTCGGCAACCGATAAAACAACTTTTGCGTGTGTTGTTTTAGATTCACGAATAATCTCATAGGAAATTCGTGTTGCCGTTATTCCTTGTCAACAGCCAGAGGCTAAAACATAAGATCGATAAGATAGTCTCATCTTAAGATCATCGCCATTTTGAAAGATGATTGGAAGTGTATAATGAAGTTCCCAGCATGTAACTAAATAGTGAAAAGTTTGCATGTCGGGCAGGAGGCAACGATAGTCTGATGTATAACCGCACGGACAGGAGACCTGGTTGTCCAAGTTCGAATCCGGTTCGTTCCATAAAGATTATTTTTTTACTTAGGATTTTTAGCAACCTTCTCGTAGTCCCTTTCACAATGACCCGATGTGTTTCTGGAACGAATTCTGCTTGCATTGAATTCATGCAGTATGATGGTGGTGATGATGATAGTGATGATCTAATGAAGTAAAATCTGATATTTTGGATGTGTATTTAGCAGACAGGCCACCCGGCATACAATTCCATGACCTATATATAACAAAGTTGTATTTTCTTTTTAAATAAATAGAAAGAAAAATTTAATATAAATATCAATACACAAAAACAAAATTTATACGAGTATATATTAATATCGTAGTACCTTTCGTACGTACGTACGTACGTACGTGTGTCACAAGTTCCAGATCGGGAGATCCTATTTATTAAAAAGGTGGATAGAAGGTGATGATATTCAACGAACATTGAATTATTAGTATATAGATCTGCTAATTTAATGTTATTTGTATGTATATACCTCCTCCTTTTCAATAAATAGGATCTCCTGATCACCTAAGACGCAATGTAAAAAATATGATGTCGCTTTTGGGCCGTGCGTGAAACTAAAATATACTTCCCTAGTATCCTGGTTAGGATCCAAGGGTGGTATCTGTTCTGTTTAAAGATGGTATAATAATATCGTGAGATATCCCGTTTGCGCCGGGCGTCCATACAATGGAAATATGTCACAGACTCCTGTAAGTGCATTGGAGATAAACCTTAATAACCAGATATTTAACCAGATTATTAGATAAATATTTTGTAGTTTTAACAAAAGGGCTACAATAATATCGCGGGGTTTTTAATCACAGAATGCCTGGCAGTAATATATTACATATGAAGTATGTCTATATATCCACGGGTCCCGTTAGTAACAATAAAACAAATTAAAACGCCCTTTCATCAAATGTTCCGCTTGTAAATCTCAATCTGTATGTTAAAAGTCTAACAAATAAAATCCATCGTAAAACTGTGACAGCAGCATGTTCTTTTAATTGTTTTGACTCTCGAGTATATATCCGACACAGTTACTAAACAGATTATTGATATTGATATGGTATGGTATGAATATTGAGGTGTATAAACACACCATGGAATTAACCATGTTTGGAACACTCAGGTGACTAACGCAGAATTAAAAACGCACGTATTCATTGTGTATTATAGACTTGAAGATGATGGAGAATATATATTGTGATATTTCGGAAGTAGCTCCATCTTTTAAACAAACAAAAGGCTTATTAGGACGAGTTAGATTAGAACTAGACCTTTTAAATCGTTAAAAACGGTGAAAAGTTATAGGCCGTTGACTCGGAATGAGTGTTTTTAGACAATTGATGGCCGAATATGGTTACACCTGTACTCCGTTTTACATTAAATACTAATCTCTATTAATCCTAACAATGTATCAGATGGATGTCATAGCACTTAGTTCGCTGTACCTTATTATAACAAAGGTGTATACAAAATTTTAGCGAAGTAGTTTCCTAGAAAACTTCTAGAGTAAATATAATACTGTGGTGACTAATCTCTATTAATCCTTATAAAATAATAACTGACCATCGAACGAATACCGTAATAATTGGTTCGCTGTACAATAGCATAACAAAAGTCCATACAAAATCTCAGACAAATTTGTCCAATAGTTTCTGAGAAGACCTCAAGTGTTAATATGGTAGTGTGAGGACTAATCCGTGTTAATTTCTATTAATCGTTAACTGCCCAGATACTATAATGCTTAGTTTGCTGCAGCTTTTCATAACAAAGATCACATATGTAACGTTGTACACAATTACACGTGGTATCTACACGTTGTATACATTCTCCAGCCACGCCTGACTTCTCGGTATAAATGTGACGTCTCTCACATGATCGTCTTCTCTAACGTGCTCACTCTCCTTTTTATAGACTTTTTTCCCGTATAGTGATGTCATTTCGCACGCATGTATTTGCATTCCCGCATCCGCACTCTGTTACACATATAGAAAGACAGACAAACAGACAGACAGACAAAAATAAATAAATATAAAATAGATATATGATTGCAGAGAAACTCGGTTCTTTTGGAATTGCATTCTTCTATTCTCCATTAAAGAATTGCAAGTTTATATATATATGTGTGTATATATATATATATATATATATATATATATATATATATATATATTTAGTCACTACATACAGTAGCGTTTCGCAAGTCATCAGTGCGGCTAGTCAGGCAACTACCTCAAGCCAGGATTGAAACCCGACCGTCTGTACGATAGTCAAGGCTCCTAACCACTACGCTATCGGCGGCTGCTGAGTGAGGCGTGAGTTCAACGATCTTTTGACATCGTCCAAAATACTTATGCTCAATTTGTTTACACAAAGAGCATCGCTTATACGCTAATAAATATGTGTGTGTGTGTGCGTGTGTGTGTGTGTGTGTTTGTGTGTGTTTGTGTGTGTGTGTGTGTAACTTTTTAAGTGCAAAACCTTGAAAAGAAAATTGTTATAATGACGCTAATAGGAAATAAATAGGAGCGTTTACAGCTCGAAAACATTTTTTTCACTTAATAACTACGAGAGAATGAAGGAGGCGTTATTAAAGAGTAAGTAACAGAGGAGTATTCAGGGGTAAGCGAGGAGGGAAGAGGTGGATAAATGAGCGTGTTGATAGGTGAAAAAATCATTTGTTTAACAAATTGCATACGGCGAGAGGATAATAGAAAGATGGAGTGAGGCGAAAAAAATGGTGGTAGAGTGAAGAGTGTGTGCGAGGAAGTTGGGTTAGTGTTTATTTTAAGGTTATGAATGCTGGGATGTAAACAAATAAACAAGTCTATCTTGCCACTGTTATGTAATAGGCCGAACACAAGAAAGCGTCGATCTATCTATCTATCTATCTATCTATCTATCTAACTGGAGAGATGGATGTGATATGAACGTGAAGAATGTTGAAAGACTGTTAAAATATGGTAAATCATATTGTAGACAAGTTTACAGGAAGATCTAGTCAGCTGATCGGATCTACGTGTATATTACGTAGAAAAGGTTAGCTGGAGATCATTGAGAGTTGGAGTTTGGACGTTGAGCAGAGAGGACGGTTTAACAGGTGGTCCCCCCTTCACTGGGGAGAGGGCTGACGTGTCTCAGAATGGATACTTAGAATTGACCACGCAGGCAAAGATATTCGCTTTCCATTCTTCTGCGATCAACACTTGGAAAGTGAATAAAACTATATAAAACCAACGAGTGTTCTTGAAAGTGAATGAATATTCGTCCAGCCTTCCCTCCGAGAATAAAACGAATTCCAGGTGGATAAGATCAATGACGCATGAAAGTATGTCCACAAAACATGTATCACACACACACACACACATACACACACACGCATATGAACAATCTATCTATCTATCTATAAAAGTGAACGTGTCTGTCTGTCTGTCTGTGTACATTTCCCTACGCAATAACTCTGTCAATTTTTAGTCTATAGACTCGAAATTTGAAATACCGGGTACTGAGATTTGGGAAAATCGATGTGACGGGTGTCAGCCAGAAATTTGGCTGTTAAGGGGTCAAATTTCAACGATTTGACCTTTAAGAACTCTACCAAACTCCTCCGACAATTTTAGGTCTAGACACTTGAAATTTTAGATATAGGTTCCTTGAACCTGGATCTAACTTAATAAAGTTATTTGAGCCCGAAACTATAAATTTTAAGGAGTCATAATAGGGGTCAAATTAAAAAAAAAATTTACTCTTTTTTTTTTTTTTGCTCAGCATACACCTCCAAACACCCGGGCAACGCCGGGATGAAATGCTAGTATATCTATAAAAGTGAAAGTGTCTGTCTGTCTGTGTGTCTGTGTACATTTTCCTACGCAATAACTCTGTCAATTTTCGGTCTACAGACTCGAAATTTAGCATAAGGAATATTGAGATTTGGAAAAAATCTTTTTAATTGGTGTTCGGTTAGAAATTTTGCTGTTAAGGGGTCAAAGTTCAACGATTTGACCTTTGAGAACTCTACCAAACTCCTCCGCCAATTTTGGATCTAAACACTTGAAATTTTAGATATCGATTACTTGGACCGGGATCTAACTTTATAATTCTATTTGAGCCCAAAACAATAAATGCTAAAGGGTCAAAATTGGGGTCAAAGTTTTTTTTTTTTTAATTGACGTCTTCGGTCTCTAATAACGTTCTCTATGGCAGTTAAGGAAGACTATTATAGAAAAAGGCATTACAGTACATATTCAAACGTTTTTATATATACATAGCCACGTAAAGGTATGAACAGTACATAGGGCCCGAGCAAAGTTGGGCGGAACTGCTAGTTATATATAAATATAACATAAATAGACTGCAACACAACAATTCTATGGTTCAAACAGTGAAGAATCACCAACAATAGACATTTAGTGACACGTATACACATCAGAATGAACCCTTCGTCCCAAAGTATGCATATCAACATTTAGACGATTATACAACAAACACTGTGTTGGTGCCTTTTTGGTACACTATAATACAACAGCACAATGCTATGTTTTTATACAAAGGGTTATTATGACTAACGGTAAGGGTTGGGGTTAAATAAATATCGTCCTGTTAGTCCCGTTAATCTTTTCTCTGTTATTAACAAAGTTTCGAAGAGGGTGGTCAACAGCAGGCTTGTTCAATATCTTGAAAGTCTGATCCTCTTTAGTAATGTTCAGTATGGGTTTCGTAATTTTCATTCAGCCGCTGATCTATTAACGGTTAATAATTCATGCGAGAGTAGAACCATTGCGCTTGACGTTTTAAAACCGTTCGACGGAGGCTGGTATCCTGGTCTTCTACATAAACTTGGAGATTATGGTATTGATGGTAAAATTCTTGACATTCTCATGTCTTTTCATTCTGATCGAAGCTTGCGAGTAACTCTGGGAGTATCTTCGTTTTCTTTTCCTATCAATGCTGGTGTCCCTCGGGACTCTATTTTACGTTTGACACTGCTTTTTTCTTTTTCTTTTTTAAGATATAAATGACCTTCCAGATAATATTAATCAAAAGGTCAACATTTATGATAATAACACTTCCTCAATTCTGGTATTGCCCATCTTTCTCGGATCAGTTTAAATATGTAGTTTATCTAGAAGTTGATTTGGGTTCTATTCTAAATTGGGATAAGGAATGGCTTGTTTTGTTTGACGTTATCGTTCAACAGCTGATCTATTAACTGTCGTAGAGCAATTGCACTTGGCATTTCAAAGGCATTCGACAGAGGATGACATCCTTGTCTTCTGCATAAACTTTAAGATTATGGTATTGATAGTAAAGTTCTTGACATTTTTACGTCTTCTCCTTCTAATCGAGTACACTGTGAGTAACTCTTGATGGAGTATCCTTGTTTTCTTTTCTTATCGATGGCAGTGTTGCTCAGATCCAACACGTTTCTTCTCAATATAAATGACTTTCCAGAGAATTTTATTATTCAGAAAATCAACATTTATGATGATGAAACCACCTTCTATTCTGGTATTGCTTTTCACCCATCTTTCTCGGATCAGTTGAAATAGGCAGTTGATTTAGAAGTTGATTGGGTTCTATTATGGATTGGGATAAGAAATGGCTTGTTGAATTTAATCCTGTTAAGACACAACTATTTTCATTCAATCACAGGCATGCCCCTTTCCTTCCTAAAATTCTTATGAATGGTTTTCTTACACCTGAGACTATTCTCTATCTTTAGTAATCGTCAGATCGTGTATTTTTTTGTTATATTTGACCTGATGAATCTGTGTCCCATTTTTAGGTTCTTGATAAATTGCAGCAACGTATCAGAAATTTGCTTGACACTACACTCTCATCTCAACTGCAACCTCTGTCCCTCAGACGTGATGTTGCTAGTCTCGGCCTTTTCTACATGATTGTCTGATCTATTCCCCTTTTCCTTTGTTTCAGCTCGTTTGATTCGTTGGTCTATTGGTCTTCATCAATTTCGTTGTTTTAATATCTCATTGTAATACACTTTCCTATCACAGTAGTCTCTTTTCCAAGAATTGGAAGTAAGCGGGATTCTGCTCCTACATAATTATCGATTATCGATACTTATAAAAACCTATCTAAGAACACTGCCAGGCATATAAAGTACATTTGCGGAATTTAAAAAAAAAATCGGCCCGTTTCTGAATCCGTGGGAAACGGACTCACACACATTCACACAGACACAAACAAAGTTCCTTATACATATATATATATATATATATATATATATATATGTGTGTGTGTGTGTGTGTGTGTGTGTGTGTGTGTGTGTGTGTGTGTGTGAATTCACGCAATTTTCTTATTTATTATTATAAAATAAATTATCTGTTGATGATTATCCAATGATTTCAAAAGTTATTTAAAAAAAAAACCTTGACTTGTCTAAACTCTGCTAGAATTGAAACAAAAACATTAAGCGATCTTGCTGTAGTCGTTATTTATTGCTTCAGCATAGCTACCGTCTGAGCTACCGACACCTGGATAAGAAGATTTAAGCGACTTTAAGCTTCAAATATTTAATTTTGCGCATGGGCCAAAAGTAACAGCGAGAGTAATATTTTATTCGAAAAAAACCTGTCCATTGTTTTCAATGTTGACCTTTAGCAGCATTTTTGCGGGCTCAAAAACAAATCGAAAGTGCGTTACAGGTCCAAATACTATATATATCAAATTTTAACTTAGTTTAACTATATTCAAAGGTGTTTGTTATAGACTTTTAGCACGCACACCGACAAACTCACTTTTAAATATATGCACACACATACATACACACGCACGCACGCACGCACGCACGCACGCACACACACATCTATATATATAAAAGTGAACGTGTGTGTGTGTACATTTCCCTACGCAATAACTCTGTCAATTTTTAGTCTACACACTCGAAATTTGATATACAGGGTACTGAGATTTGGGTAAATTGATGTGATCGGTTTTTGGCCAGAAATTTAGCGATTAAGGGGTCAAAGTTCAACGATTTGACCTTTGAGAACTCTACCAAACTCCTCCGACAATTTTGGATCTACGCACTTGAAATTTTAGATATAGGTTCCTTGGACATGGATCTAACTTAATAACTTGATTTGAGCACAAAACAATAAATTTTTAGTGATCATAATAGTGGTCAAACTTTAAAAAAAATTACCTCTGCGGTCTCTTCCAAATTACTTAGACAATTTTTGGCCTAAATATTTGAAATTTTACATAAAAGGTATTCAGAGATAGGCAAGCTTTTTCATCAGTTTGAGTCGAAAATTTTTAGTTACCAATATATAAATGTATGTATGTCTGTCTGTTTGTATGTCTGCCTTAAACTTTCAATGGAGGCGAGGGATTTTACCAAGATCAGTATCGTTTTGAAGTTCGACCTTTCATACGACAAATATCGAAAAATTGGCTAAAAACCTTAATAACTTCTCCTTCAACTATGCACTTTTCTACAGGGGAGGGTCACTTTTTTCGCCAATATTTTTTAAAGTTATCCTCTCCTTTAGATTGTCTAGCCTTAATTTTTAAAAATGTCGCTTCCGGTTTGGCGGTGGTCATAACAGCATAAACGTTAGGTTTTACCCCGTTCTTTTCTTCCTTTGCGGTACGGGTTCAAGCCTGCCTTCCTACTACCACTTTTTTTTTGCTCAACATACACATCCAATCACCCGGGCAACGTCGGGCTGAAATGCTAGTATATATATATATATATATATATATATATATATATATATGGATATATTTTTTCCGCGTGCTAAAATGTTCTCATCAAAAATTGTACACAGTTATGCAGAATATAGAAACTATGCATAAATAGAATTAAGCATCTAATGAGAAATTATGAAAAATGAATAAGTAATTAATTAGCGCTTTTTAATGGAATATATAAATTGTGTAATCTTCATATATATATATATATATATATATATATATATATACAAGGTGACCCCTCCCCCAAAAAAAACGGGCCCCAATTCTAATTAGGACCCCTTTCTTGGTGTTTTGTCCGAATGAAATGAAACTTTGGCGATAACTAGTTTATTATTTTCAAAACAACACATCAAAACACTTCTTTTTTGACCGTGCTACAGCATATGTTCTATATGGCTTCCATTTAGCTTTTGTTTTTTTGGGATCACCCTGTATATATATATATATATATATATATATATATATATATATATATATATATATAAAGTTATAAGACAATATATATATGCATATATATATGTATGTATGTATATATATACATATATATATATATATATATATATAAAGTTATAAGACAATATATATATATATACATATATACATATACGTATATATATATATATTGTTTTAACAAAAACAAAGAATAGATTGATAGCAACAAAAAGTGTATTTCATCGTTAGTTACAATTGTTTCAAGATTATTCGGACAAATTCAAACATTATGTTGTTTTAAAAGTTTCACAAGAACAGCCTTTCTTAAGACTTATTGAATAAAAACACTTTAACAATAAGACATTATGGAAACCATTTCCCTTATAATGCAAAGAAAACAAGCGAAAGTATTTTACCTATATCGCATCCTTGCAAAGTATATATATATATATATATATAAATATATATATATATATATATACGTAAATTGAATAAAATCACAACCTACATGAATAGAAATGCACTTATTTTGTCGTTAAGCTCTTACAGCTGTTTCGTGAAAGGATGGACAATTACCTCTCGTCCATAGAACTGTAAATCTTCCATCCAGTCTCTCCTCATATATATATATATATATATATATATATATATATATATATATATATATCGAAATGATCTGCACATCGTAGCAAGATATGACTGCATTTACATAAAGACAAGGAAAAATATAATTTGCTCTTTTTAGTTGACCACTATCAACGACCCTTGTTGAAATTCAATTATTCTTAATTTTTGGATATTTTCAACCTTCGTCAGATCACCGCAGTTAAGCAACGTTGAGCCTGGTTAGTACCAGATGGGTGACCATTTAGGAATTCTTGGCGCTGTGTGTTCTCTCCGCTTATCTCGGCATTTGTTTCCAGTCGTCTTGTACATACACTTCACTTGCCACTGGTATTTGACAACGTCGACTTAGGGGAGGGGTGAGTGGAGATTGCACACCTCTTGCTACAAAATTTCACGCGCATCCACCCCTACGTGGGTATCTATAGTCTGTCAATGACTGAAACAGCCTTTTTATGCATATATATATATATATATATATATATATATATATATATATATATATATATATATATATATATATACTAGCATGGGTTCCCGGCGTTGCCCGGGTATTTGGAGGTGTATATTGAGCAAAAAAAAAGCGGTCAATTTTGTTAAAATTTGACCCCTATTATGACCCCTTAAAACTTATTGTTTGGGGCGCAAATCAAGTTATTAAGTTAGATCTATGTCCAACGAAACTATATCTAAAATTTCAATTGTGTAGACCCAAAATTGTCGAAGGAGTTTGGTAGAGTTCTCAATGTCAAATCGTTGAACTTCGACCCCTTAATCGCCAAATTTCTGGCCAAAACCGATCACATCGATTTTCCCAAATCTCAGTACCCTGTATATCAAATTTAGAGCTTGTAGACTAAAAATTGATAGAGTATTTGCATAGGGAAATATACACAGACACACAAACACATACACACACAGACGCGTTCACTTATATATATATATATATATATATATATATATATATATATATATATATATATATACGTTTTATTTTTTATTACCGTATCTTTCTGTTAAGTTACATTATTGTTTCAGCTACCCAGCCGTTTTTTGGCCGTATGTAGCTTCCTCAGACTTTTACAGAAATGTTCGTTATGATGGGATCAAAGTCTGAGGAAACTACAGTCGGCCAAAAAAAAAAAACGGCCGGGTAGCTGAAACAATAATATAACTTAACAGAAAGATACGGTAATAAAAAATAAAACGCATATTTGCTCTACAACAGCATTGAACACTTTCTTCGGTGTTTATTAATTACCATTTCTACTATATATATATATATATATATATATATATATATATATATATATATATATATATATATATATTCACATACAACACACACACATATATGGCATGTCAGTCGATTGTCGGCTTCTTGACATTGTTAATTAAATTCGCTATTGCTTCATGTATGTGAGCCACGCTCTAATTAAAATATTGGAATGAGATTTGATAATACCCTTCCTTTAAGACTTTTAGCGATAGTCATGCTCGTCTAACGAATAAAAAACCATTACGAAATGCAAATTTTCATCTTTTGGAATATTCACCCATGCTGGTTATCCAGGCTTCCTTTATGTTCCGCCATATTCTTTCCTTTGATTACGCAACTTCTATCGGCCAATCTGTATTTCTCGGCGATTTCTATCTCTGGAAATAGCTTTCCGTCTTTCCCTTTTAAGCTCATTGAAAAACAAATAAAGCCGATCTTAAAATAAGCGAGACCGCAAAACGCGAATAAACACTCACATTGCTAGATAACACGCCGCGTGAAAAGATATCAAACGGTTTATATTCTGCAAATACAACAAACATATCCAATATAGGGTTAATATATTTATCACATATCGACAGAAGACTACCCGCCAAAAACTCTCCAATATTTGCATGCGGTGTAATTCTGATGGAAATAAGCCTCTCAGCATTGTTTCAATAATGAAAATCGCTACAGACAAGACGTGGAGCTACTTGAGGCAAGGGGCTTATAAGTGCGAACGATGATTGTGGAAAATACATGAAATACATATTGGTTTCAGCCTTTAAAAGATCAATGCTAAAGGTAGGAGAAACACAGTCAGCAATAAGTGAGTTCCACAAGCTTGCAGTTCTTGGAAAAACTGAGACTAGCTACATCACGTCTAGATTTGATGAGAAAGAAAATGATTAAGAATTTCTCATTGAGAGTAAGGAGTAAGGAGTAAAGCGTAAGGAGTAAAGAGTAAAGAGTAAGGAGTAAGGAGTAAAGAGTAAGGAGTAAATAGTAAGGAGTAAAGAGTAAGGAGTAAAGAGTAAAGAGTAAGGAGTAAGGAGTAATGAGTAAGGAGTAATGACTAAGGGGTAAGGAGTAAAGAGTAAGGAGTAATGACTAAAGAGTAAGGAGTAAAGAGTAAGGAGTAAAGAGTAAGGAGTAATTACTAAGGAGTAAGGAGTAAAGAAAAAGGAGTAAAGAGTAAGGAGTAAAGAGTAAGGAGTAAGGAGTAAAGAGTAAGAAGTAAGGAGTAAAGAGTAAGGAGTAATAAGTAAGGAGTAAGGAGTATAGAGTAAGGTGTGAGTAGTAATGAATAAGGAGAAATGAATAAGGAGTAAGGAGTAAAGATTAAAGAGTAATGAATAAGGAGTAAGGAGTAAAGAGTACGGAGTACGGAGTAAAGAGTAATGAGTAAGGAGTAAGAAGTAAGGAGTAATGAGTAAGGAGTAAGAAGTAAGGAGTAATGAGTAAAGAATAATGAGTAAAGAGTAAGGAGTAAGGAGTAAAGATTAAAGAGTAAAGATTAAAGAGTAAGGAGTAAAGATTAAAGAGTAAGGAGTAAAAAGTAAAGAGTAAGAAGTAAGGAGTAAGGAGTAAAGAGTAAGGAGTAAGGAGTAAGGAGTAAGGAGTAAGGAGTAATGAGTAAAGATTAAAGAGTAAGGAGTAAAGAGTAAGGAGTAAGGCGTAAGGGGTAAAGAGTAAGGAGTAATGAATAAGGAGTAAGGAGTAAAGATTAAAGAGTAATGAATAAAGACTAAGGAGTAAGGAGTAAGGAGTAAAGAGTAAGGAGTAAGGAGTAAGAAGTAAGGAGTAATGAGTAAAGAATAATGAGTAAAGAGTAAGGAGTAAGGAGTAAAGATTAAAGAGTAAGGAGTAAAGAGTAAGGAGTAATGAATAAGGAGTAAGGAGTAAAGATTAAAGAGTAATGAATAAAGACTAAGGAGTAAGGAGTAAGGAGTAAAGAGTAAGGAGTAAGGAGTAAGAAGTAAGGAGTAATGAGTAAAGAATAATGAGTAAAGAGTAAGGAGTAAGGAGTAAAGATTAAAGAGTAAAGATTAAAGAGTAAGGAGTAAAGAGTAAGGAGTAAGGAGTAAAGAGTAAAGAGTAAGGAGTAAGGAGTAAAGAGTAAAGAGTAAAGAGTAAGGAGTAAAGAGTAAGAAGTAAGGAGTAAGGAGTAAAGAGTAAGGAGTAAAGAGTAAGGAGTATTGAATGATGATCAACGAATGTTTCGCTCTCATATTTCTATTTTCATCGAAATTGGTGAAATCCCCCATCTTTCAATCAAATCGATTAGTTGATTGTTCTAATTAGGAACCTTTCGCGGCCCACCGAGAGGTAGCCTCACGTGCCTCCCCGCTGTGACTTAGTCCTTAATGCATTGTAATCTACATTGCACTGTAGAGAACCTACTGTTGATTTTATTAAATTATTTATATATATATATATATATATATATATATATATATATATATATAATGGCTTGAATTAAAGTTTTCAATGGAAAGTCAAGTATCATGCTTCAATTGTGCTCTAAACAGAACAATTATTTCGAATGTGCCACTGTCATATCAAATAACCTTCTGTTGATGTTATGGACTCTTACTGCTTCTATAGTGGTGATCGTTTACATTTAAGATTAAAATTTTAAAAAAGTCAAGTATCATGGTGCAATCGTGTTTTAATCAGAACATTAATATAGAACGCGTCCCTGTTATATCAAAGCACCTACTGATAATTTTATATGACCTTTCGACTTGCCTTTACAAATGCACTTGCGATGTTAGACTGTGTAAGGTGTTAATTTTGGTCAAAATCGCATGTTCCTTATTTTATTGGATTATTTCGATTATCGATACTTATTGAAGAGATTCCGATATAAAACCTATCTAAAAACACTGTCAGGTACATTTAGTACCATCGTGTGAAGTTTCATAATAATCGGCCAAGCCGTTTTCGAGTCCATAGAAAACGAACTCACACACACACACACTCACACACACATACACACACAAAAAGTCTATTTTATATAAGAGATTATTATTATTATTATTATTATTATTATTATTATTATTATTATTATTATTTGTACACACGAATCGTTTTCACACAAACCATCATCATTTTTCTCTGTCAACAACCTGAGATGTTCCCTGTAATCTAAGTAGCAAAAAGTTTCCCCAGATTCCCAGTGCTATCCACTTCTTTCGATAAACTTTGTATATTTCTTTGCGCTATTGCAACAGCTGTTTACCATTGATTTCTTGTCGTTACCGAATATTGGTCTTTACTGGCATTTGGATGGTAAAAGGCCTCCCTGGTGCCTTCGTCCTCTTCGCACTCATCCAGTGGAAGTCTGGTTAGTGCTTTCTTTCCTTGATGTATCTATCCTCCTTGATCCTTTTCTATTATTTGGTGTGGTGCCGTATTATTATTATTATTATTATTATTATTATTATTATTATTATTATTATTATGTAGATTAAGTGACAACTTGGAGAGTTGTAGAAGAGATGTGTGCTACGTCATGAAAAAATTATCCAATCACAGCTTATAGACTATTATTTATACTAACTAGAAGTTTTCACGTAGGTCATAATCAGAAATTACTTACTGATAATATCCGGTGGTGTTTCCAAGAGTCTGTGTTGACAATATTGCTTTCAAGATTTTCAGTATTCTCCACTATTTTCGATAACCTCTGCAAATTAATTTGTTTTATTGCAGCAGCCGGTTACCATTGATTTCTCATAGCTGGTAAATTTCGAAAAGCCAATCTGGACGTGAGAACACTTTAGAAGAACGATATGCAATAAAACCCTGTGTTTAACTTGGAGAAAATGTCACAGAAATGTATGGAATGCGTTAGACTGCTTTTCGGACCATCTTGTATGAATTAATCATACGTTTTTAGGTGGTATAAGAGATTCCATGAAGGTATGGAGTCTGAGAGGGATGATAGGAGGTGTAAGGAAGTTGGAATTTTATGGATAAGAGCTGTCGTGTTTTTATAGAGACAATAAGTGCACAGTTTGATGTCAGTGTGGGAACTGTCCGCACAATTATTCCCGAGGAACTGAAGATGCGGAAGATTTGCAAGAAGTTTTTCCCAAGAGTGCTCCACCATTGTCACATATTATTTGATCAAGATGGGCATCAAGACAGTTCTGAACACTTCATATAATCCAGCTCGTGCTCCCTGTGAGTTTTACTTATTCCCTAAGCTCAAGGGTAACCTTCTATCGATCCGGTAGATATATCACTGCTGATGCAATTCTCTATCTATATAAGAGCTAGGTACGTCCAAGGATAGAGTACTGTTGCCACATCTGGCCAGGAGCTGCTAGAAAGGACTTGTCCTGCCTTGATAGAGTTCAAAATAGACATCGTAGCCTTGTAGGGGATGTCCTTTTCTCTTCCCTGCAACCTCTATCTCACAGAAGAGATGTTGCGAGTTTGTCTCTGCTTTATCGTTATTTTCATGGCAAGTGATCGACTGAGCTCCAATCTATGGTCCCCACTCGCCAAACTTTCACAAGAAACATTAGCAGCAAACACTATTAATAATTTCCCCTACTCTTTATCTGTGCCTAAACCTAAACGTAGATTCCATGAGCAAAGCTTCTTTCTTAGAACTGCACGCCTGTGGAATTGTCTTCCTTTTTCCAGCTTTCCAGCTGACTGCAATATGGTTGTCTTCAAGTCTAATGTAAACAATTTCTTGATGAGCCGTTCCATATAAGTTAACCAATTTACCAAATTTCCATTACTAACGATTACTGTTTACTGTACACCCTTTAACTCTTATCCTCGAGTGGCCTCTTTGCCTTGATGGGTGGTGATGCCTAGGTAAAGAAAACTAAGGAGATGAAAGAGGCTTCGACAAGGGTCATTGACACGTTCACACAAGAGGACTTGTAAGGGGCCGTCAAGAAGTTGTTTTAACAAATGCATTGCAACCGGAGGAGATTACTTTGAAGGGGACAAGAGCTTCATGTGTGTACTATTAATTACAGTGGCCATACGAAAAAAGTCTGAAAACTTATTAAACAGACACACGAAAAAAGAGCGAGATGTTTGTTCCAGTGATGTCACAATTTCCCTTTCTTTTTCATCAGAACGTTCATACGACCTTTTTATTATAGCGATCGCTCATGAAGGCTCAGAGGCCACTCAAGGATAAGGGCTACTTGTGTATAATCGGTGATGATGGGAATTGTATAGGAGTTAAGTTTTATAGAAGACTGCTCATCAAGAACTTGTTTACATTGGACTTGAAAGCAACCGTGTTAAAGTCAGCTGGAAGCAGGTCGCAGTATTGTGTTCCACCCGCGAGTAGTTCTTGGAAAAAAATGCTCGTGGAATTTTCGTTTAGTCTTCAGCAAAGATAGACAGTAATTTCTGCCTTTCAATCGGCTTAAGCAGGTGAGACGACACTTTATGTGATATTCGATTTGGAATCTGACTAAAAGAGAAACGGCTGATTCAGATAAAAGCAGCATCCGAAACAGTATACCACTGCTTCTTTGAGTTTATACACTTGGTATTGCTCAACAAATTGTCCGACTCATAATGTCAATTTCGATCAACTTTCCGATTTAGTTATCCTTTGAAATCTCTATTTTGGTGGACATCTTTTCTTTCTCTCGAAGGAATTACAAATTTTTAACTCGAAGACAAAACGTAAGAGAAAATAAAAAAAAAATGTTTTTCTGTTTTGATATAAAATATGAAATCGGATGTTTTGGTAAAATAAAGTGATTTTTCCCCGCTTTTGTTGTCAGATAATTCATTACTGAAATAGAATACGTGGACATTTCTAAAAGTTTATCGATAAAGAATTTGCCATAAATAACTCGATATAAAATCCATATAAAAGTGAGGATGTGTGTATGAGGACACTTCTGAACCTATATACTCAACAATACGGGCGCCGCTCCCGTGGTTCGATCGGTAGAACTGCTGACTGTCAACGCGATGGTTCTAGGTTCAATCTTCGGCTTGGGAGAGGTGCTAATCTAGCGGCACTGGTGAATTGTAATACAACGAAACAGGGCTGTATGTCGATGACTACAAATATATATATATATATATATATATATATATATATATATATATATATATATATGAGATGAGTATTGGCTGAAGACATGACATGGATATCTAAAAAGGTCCTAATTACCGGGCTTGAAACCGACGGTACCAATGACTTATCTCATCTAACAACTTTCTGTATACAAAATACATATATAAATACGTTCTTATTTTTCGGATTTTCCTTTTAATTGAGCACTCTGCTGGATTTCTTTTTCCCCAAAAAAAAAAACTAATCATATATATATATATATATATATATATATATATATATATATATATATATATATGTATATATATATATACAATTGTCGTTCTAGAAAAAACGACATGATTCCATTTCCTTTTGGTGAAAACTATTTTTAATGTTGCAGATCATCTACTAGTTGGCCAGTCGTGTATAAATCCCAACAGCAATAGGAGTCTTCTGTTATATCTGAAATTGACACAATCTTCAACGAGCGAGATCGGAGATGCGCCGCTGTACAACCTATGCTCTCTATTCATCAAAAATTGACAACTATTTCATTTAAGCACATAAATTTATATGCAAAGATATAATTTTATGCGTAAATTTTCAGTATTTACGTCAACAGTGCTCGATATATATATATACGTAGAGCTAGGTAGTAAGTTATGAAAATATAGATGGCAATTAAGCTACACAGAATATTCCTCGTTTCATTCTCGTGAGAACTCGTCAGGCTTATGCCGAATTCTCACGTGAATGAAACGCGGAATATTCTGTGTAGCTTAATTGCCATATATATTTTGATAACTTACTATATATATATATATATATATATATATATATATATATATATATATGACTTGGGTGCCATCAGCTGGAATCGAAACCAAAAAGTACATCTATCAAGCCTTAATCCTTCGCCTCTGAGGCACGCTCATATGCATACATACGTAACTGTATATGTATATGTATGAACAGTAAAAGTGTCTAGGACTTAAGAGCGTAACGATCAACGCGCCAGACTGTAATACATGGTCTGGGGTTCGTTTCCTAGAGACGCAGTCAAGCTATGCTGAAGAATGGTAGGAACCTCGGAACATACATGTCCGTAGATTACTGTTCTTAATATAATAAATAAAAATAATGTTTATTTACATCCATATTAAATATGGGCGATTTTTTAGGTAGAACGATCTTCGCGGCCAGGACACTACTTAACCGTATTTATCGTCTTAAAAAGTCAATATAAGTTTATAAAAGATAAAAATATACAGTAAAATTACCGTGTATATATATATATATATATATATATATATATATATATATATATATATATATATATATATATATAGCTTCATTGCATATATATTCTTTTATGCATGTAGGAAAGCAATTGTTTTCAAAATTGGAAGCCAACCAAGCTCGAAAAGTGGCTAACGTCTTTAGTTTTAAAGCCGAGGTGATCCGACGAGACTCGGAGAAAACATTGTCCTCTTCCCCTGCCCACCATTAACTTTTCATTCGAGGGAAAAATCCAATGTTTGTAATCCAAACAGATTACCATAAATCTTGTGGAGCGTTTGATTTAGAGTCACAAAAGGTGCTGCCAATAATTCCGGAACCCATAACGCTGCCGATATATCTTCGTCCTTGTACATTTAAAAAAAAAAAAAAAGAAAGGTCATTAGGTGATTGAATGGCCGATTCCGTGACGTAGCACATATCACTTTCTGTCCTCCTCCTCCTCCTCCTCCTCTTCCACAAGTTGTAAAGATATCAACCAATGTGTGTACTAATAAGACGCAAAAGTAGTTTGAGTTTGTACGTAAGTTACCAACTTTCACACCCACGCGAAAAAATGAGATCGCTCGATCGCTAGAGATAATTTATAAAATAAAAACGGGGTCAAAGGTGCTCTGATGAACTCGAAGCACTGGTGCCTCCTAAAAGCACATACTTCGGACTAACTTGACTAGCAGCAAAATTCTACTCTTCCATGTTAGGATCAATACACGTTGGGGTCCTTCCATGTTGGGATCCATACACGTTGGGGTCCTTCCATGTTGGGATCCATACACGTTGGGGTCCTTCCATGTTGGGATCCATACACGTTGGGGTCCTTCCATGTTGGGATCCATACACGTTGGGATCCTTCCATGTTGGGATCCTTCCATGTTAGGATCCATACACGTTGGGATCCTTCCATATTAGGATCCATACACGTTGGGATCCTTCCATGTTGGTCTCCATACCCGTTGGGATCCTTCCATGCTGGGATCCTTCCATGTTGGGATCCTTCCATGTTGGGATCCATACATGTTGGGGTCCTTCCATGTTGGGGTCCTTCCATGTTGGGATCCTTCCATGTTGGGATCCATACACGTTGGGGTCCTTCCATGTTGGGATCCTTCCATGTTGGGATCCTTCCATGTTGGGGTCCTTCCATGTTGGGGTTCTTCCATGTTGGGATCCTTCCATGTTGGGATCCATACACTGGGGTCCTTCCATGTTGGGATCCTTCCATGTTGGGATCCTTCCATGTTGGGATCCATACACGTTGGGATCCTTCCATGTTGGGGTCCTTCCATGTTGGGATCCTTCCATGTTGGGATCCTTCCATGTTGGGATCCATAGATGCTGAAAAGCTCTCTATTTTACTACATTATTATTTGGGACTGCTGGATTTTAGAATTCCTTCTCTGTTTCCTGCTTATCCGACTATAATACCATCCAAAAGTTTAAATATAATGTGAACAAATATCTCACTGCTCAACTCCTCATAGTCCGCTGTAAGACACGATCCCAAACGGTAGCCCTTATTGTTGTCAGTCGGAATATGTTTTGTTTTGGTTAAAAAAGAGTTTAAAAAACATTGTAGTCGCCTCCGTTCAGTCTCGAAAAGCAATGATTACTGTTGCTTCACGAGAGAAGAAAGGCGGAAAGAAAAATTGGTATCACATGTGGCGGTCGACTGAGCAACAAACGTAAACCAAACACGTTCGTCTACACAAATCAAAACGGAAAATAGCATCGATACGACTTGACACACTACCAAACACTTACATTGACATGACCCGTCAAAACGATCGGGCGCAGTCCCGAACATTTCTATCCACACTATCAGACACTATCTTGAACAACTCCATCGAAACGACTCTGCATGATCCCGAACACCTCCATCGAAACGACCCGGCATGATCCCGAACAACTATGTCGAAACGACCAGACACAATCCTGAGCAACTCTGTTGAAATTACGCGACGCGATCTTGGACAACTTTTGTCCAATGCAATCATTTGCTCGCTCTCACTCCCGACTCTTAACTAATCAAATGATATGTCTTTTCCAAGCTCTACCTAAAGTCCACGTCACTTTAAATACTTTTAAGCGTGATGTTATCATAGGTAATAGTAAGGTGTTATGTGGATTTGTAGCTGGCATGATAATAATTTCAAGATTAAAAAAGACCGAGAGAGACCATACTGCTAGTATTCAATACCTTATATTCCAAAAAAGCTTTTTGTTTTTGTTGAAATGACACAGCACCAGAGCAACCTCAGCAGTCACTTGCTAAACGACTCTGGTGTCAGCTTTTTTATAGCCCTTGGAAGAACTCGTTTTCGCTATGCTGGGGTGTTTCCACAGAGGGGGCAAGGAAGCCAGGACTATTTTGTATGACTTGAGCATCAGCTTTTCAGTGGCAAAAGAGATACAAGGAAAACAGGGAGTCCGTGACAGATGATAAGAGGTATGGAAGGAGTAAGGAATTCAAAACGCCAGAGTTGATTGGCCAAATAAAGAATTTCATAGATAAGTACCTTCGTGTGTCTATAGAGACAAGAAGTGCATAGTCTGATGTCAGTGTGGGAACTGTACACACAATTATTCCTGAGGAACGAAAGATGCGAATCTACCCCCAAGGGTCCTCCATCCTTGTCACAGTCTATTTGACCAAAATGGGCATCAACATAGTTCCTCATTCTCTTTATAGTCCAGACCTTTATCCCTGTGACTTTTTGTTATTTCCTAATCTCAAGGAAAACATTAGAGGTTGTCATTATCAGACAATTGAGGAGATGAAAGAGGATGTTACTAGGGTTATTGACACGCTCACACAAGGGGACTTTCATGGGGCCTTCCAAAAGTTGTTGGAATGGCGCAACAAGTGTATTGCAGCCAGAGGAGATTACTTCTAAGGGGACTAGAGTTACATGTGCGTATTATCAATAGAAGTGCACATACGAAAAAGTCCTGAAATTTATTGAAGGTAACTCGTAACTTGTAATTTTTTTTTTAATTTAGTTTAATGTCAAATCAATTCTTTTCATGTCACTTTTTTTTTTTTTTTTTTTTTTACACAGTGATCACCACTTATCAAGGCCCGGAAGCCACTCAGGGATAAGGGTTATTGCAAGTACATCACGCTAGTGAGGAGATTTTATGAAGTGTTTAATTAGGGGGGCGGTTCATTAGGAATTTGTTAACATTAGACTTGAAGACATCCAAGTTGTAGTCCGGAGGGAAGCAGGCAGACGGAACAGAGTTCCACAGGCGTGCAGTTCTAAGAAAGAAGCTTTGCTCATGAAATCCGCGTTTTGATTTAGGCACAGATATAGAGTGGGGGAAATTTTTCACAGTGGATTCAGCTAGACGGGTGT
>NC_136501.1:110824927-110839927 GCF_053919585.1 Euprymna scolopes
GGAAAGGAAACTAGGTGTGTATAGGAATGTTGGGTTGTTGAAATGTCTATATATACACTTTTAAAAATACGTTAAATAAATATGTACACTTTCCTTAATCCTTAAATAATTTAAACAAAATGAATAAGTTTAGAGAAAAAGAAAAAACGTGTACATATAAAAACAATAATATCCATTATAATTTTTTTAAATAATCCGAATCAATTACGGCAGAGAATTACTGTCAACAAATGGATGAAATGCATCAGAAACTTCGACAACAATACCCAGAATTAGTAAACAGAAAAGGCCCAATTCTTCTCCACAACAATCACCGACCGTACGTTGCTAAACCGACCCTGTAGAAATTGAACGAATTAGGCTACGAAACTCTGTCTCATCCGCCATACTCTCCAGACCTCTCACCTACCAACCACCACTTCTTCAAGCATCTCGACAAGTTTCCACGTGAGAAATTATCCAAAAACATAAATGATATCAAAAACGCCTTCGGCAGCTCCATCGCCACCAGAACGCAAAGTTTTTGCGTTACTGACATAACTACGCTTGTTTTGCGTTGGAAAAGGTGTGTTGATTCCGATGGTGCTTATTTCGATCAATAAATCTTTGTTTGAACTGAGCTATGTTCATCTGAATTTAAAAGTTATAAACCGCAAGAACTTTCTTGTCAACCATATATTAACCCATTACTTCCCTGTGATCTCATTTGTCGATCACCTAATACATCGCTTATTTCCGTTTAAAATGTAATTCTGGCTAATGTATGGTGTCTCCCACGCTTTTTTTACCATAGGTGTCCAAGTTTTATTAAAAAATAATTAAGTGGTTAAAATTATGGGAGGTGATGGATTAAACGACTAAGATACAGCTGAAATACTGGTTACAGTTGTTCACGACACGGACTGTCAACCTGAATCTTCCAAACTCGAACCCAGTTCGTTCCACAAAAACAATTTTACTTAGGAAGGTTGAAACTTTTCTACTTGGTTCTTCTCGTAAGTAACCAATGTTTTCTTTTTGTTTTTTTTAAGAATTCTTACTAGAAAGATATCGAGGAAACGAACGTCAATAATGATCATCTAATTGATACGAAATGAATTAATGATGCTTAACAAAATGTCTCTCTTTTTGTGAAGATCATATTTCGTTCTTACATCAAGAGGCTTCACGCCCTGTCTGGAACAATTTGCATTAAATAAAAATCGGTACGCTTAGAAGGTAAAATTGATACAATGTAGGTTTCTCCGGATTTAAAAAAAAAAGGAAAAAGAAAGACAAGAAGAAATGAAACGAAAACAAGAAAGCGACTATTATAAAATAATCGTAAAATATTATAAAATAATCATAAAATATTATAAAATGATCATAAAATATTATAAAATAATCATAAAATATTATAAAATAATCATAAAAAATTATAAAAAATCATATTATATTATAAAATAATCATAAAATATTATAGAATAATCATTTTAATATTATAAAATAAGCATAAAATATTATAAAAAATCAAAATATTATAAAATAAGCTTAAAATATTATAAAATAATCATAAAATATTATAAAAATAAGCATAAAATATTATAAAATAATCATAAAATAATCATAAAATATTATAAAATAATCGTAAACAGCAAACAAATATAAAAAACAAAAAATATCGAAAACAAAGAAGCAAAACCAAAATGAAGCCGAACAATGCATTAAACATAAAAGATGATAAGTAAAGACGCCCCCGTCGTATAAAAGACACCCATGTCAATTTAAAAGAAAACATTTTCGCACGACCAACGTAAAATAAAAAAAAAGTTTATTACCGTTGGTGAAAATAGCAGATTGACCGCGGGAAATTAGTCTGGAAAGAAATCGAAGCCGGAGAAAGGTAGTCACAGAACCCCTGCAAGTTTAGTTCTTAAATTGAAGAATTCTTCGAGTCTGTGACTTGGCAACCGACATCGTTTCCCCAACCAAGAACATTCCAGAGAAGAAACAGCAAACGGAAAAAGAAAAGAAAAAGGGAAGGACAGAATAATAATTAGAACAGAACCGAAAAACAGACACGGAAAAAATATTGGAAACATATACATTTTGGAACGGAAGGATTTGTCGATGTTTCTGATTGGACGAGCAATGCGTTTGTAGTGATTGAATCGCGAATTGGTTCGAATGAACACATACATAAACATTTGCGTAAAGGAACATTTTCCGAATTTAAAATAAGTTTTGTCTCTACAATTATATGAATGCAACTTTGTCGGTGTGTGCGTAAATTCGTTCCTTACAGACTCCGAAACGGCCGAACAGATTTTCTTTCAATTTTACAGAACTTTAGTGTATAAATCAGGAAGTGACCTTAGTTAAATTTTGTCTCAGATTACCCCCCGATAATTACCGAAAATCGATAATCGTTATTTTAATTAATCTATCATCGGTAAAGCCATTTTTCCATGTTGTCGCTTAGTAACAATAATAGAACAACGGACCGTGAAAATTATACTGCAAGTAAGTAATTAGCGGGTTTTTTTTCTTTGTTTTTTTTTGTTTGTTTGTTTTTTGCATGTAAATTTCTTTGTTTTTTTCATTAACGGCAAAGAATTTTATAAACTTGAAAATTTACGGGTTTTTTTGTTCTGTTTTTTTTTTCTTTTTCTTTTTGCATGGCATGGTCTGTAGGTTCAAACCACGCACGTAAATTTCTTAATTTTTTTCCCCCATTAATTGGAAAGAAATTTATATAAAATAATTTTATAAAAGAAACAGTAGGTTCTCTAGAGTACAATGTAGAATAACATATATTTTGGACTAAGTTACTGCATAGAGGCATGTGAAGCTTCCTCCCGGGAGATTTCACGGATTTCGATGACAATAAAAATATAGGAGTGTGAATTATATGCGTAAGTAATATATGTAGGTGAGTATTTGGCAGCGTGGCACGTGGTATGTATGTGCGTTGATTTACCTTGTTCTTGTTAGTGCTCGTGTAGTTGTGAGTAGCAATTCGTTTCTGTTCGCCTTGGGCTCATTAGCGTGTAAGAATTTGAGCACAAGATAAAGAAGGCGTGTATGTGAGTCGTTGAGTCCTTTTTACCTTCCTCGGTCTAAGGCACTTCGATGAGGTGCATATGTTATTGGGTTCAGTGACTGTTTCTTTCATCACTTTACAGGGGTTTATAAGTTCGCGTCGGCTTATTACTTTGACATAGATTTCTTATTTGGAGGGAGGTTGAAATGATTTTTAAATACCTTGAGTTAACATGTTCCTGTGAAAACTAACTTTCTTTAGGAAGTGAGGTAGATAGCGAATCGAAACGAAGCAGGTTAAAAAGAAAATGGTAAGTTATCTAGCGTTCGTTTGAATCACTTCACGATTCAGGCACAACACGTGCTTCGCCGTCGGTCAGCATCTCATCCGTTTGTTTGGTTCTTAGCCTGACGACGATTCCTTACGAGAAGGAAGCATAAAGGTTAATGTGTAGTTAACTTGCTAATAGATATATTTCATACTATACTACTACTACTACTAAACATTACTACTACTAAGCTCTATACGCGTACCAGTATAAATGGATTTTTTTTTTTTTTTTTTGCCTTTAGTATATACACTAGACCAGCGGTTCTCAACCTTTTTTGACCCATGGACCCCTTTTCCCTTCTTTTTTTTTTCTTGGTGGACCCCCTTATAATTTTTGGTCATAAAACAATATTCTATTTCTCAATATAATTTTTTGAGCTTTTAATAAACAAATAAATATTATATAATTAAACTTTATTTTTATATGAAAACTAATTTAATGCAAATAAGGTATTTTACAACAATTATAATAATGAAAACTTGATTAACGCTAACTGTTTTTTGTGTTTTTGTTTTGTGTGTGTGTGTGTGTGTGTGTGTGTGTGTGTGTGTGTGTGTGTGTGTGTGTGTGTGTGTGTGTGTGTGTGGTTTTGGTACTTATGTAGGATACGGGCCGTGCTATTTTGTAGATAGGATTTTTAAATTATACTCAATTTTTACGGTATGTTTTGTTCCATTAAATTATTAGGTGAATGTACATACATCTCAACCTTTTCCCGGCTATCGCCCCCAAAAGCTATTTTTGACTATTTAAAAAAATTTACTCGCAAAAATGTCAAAATTTTTCACAGATAAAATTGATTGAAAATCGCCCCCCAAAATTTGATTTTCGCCCACTAGGGGGCGATTCGCCCCCGGTTGAGAACCGCTGCACTAGACTACTCGTGACCTGTTTGGTCAGTATGTGTTCCAGCTAGCTATGGAATAGTGAGTATACAGAATTAATGTATAAACGCGCAATAATTGAATATACGCGCGCACGAAAACAAACATGGCGACCGGAGAAAACAATATGCAATTTCATGCGTATGAAAAAAAAATTGAATGCACGCGCGCTCGACAAACAAACATGGCGACCAGAGAAAACAATACACAATTATCTTTTTTAAATCACGTAAGTTGATCATTTTTTAAATTTATTTCTTTTAAACGCGTGTCTTATCGTTATTTGTTGTTTATTAATAAATCTCGCCTATATAGTTGGTATGTATCAAAGGCAAAATCGGACTCTTAAACCGGAAGGACGGTATAACGCCCAAGCAAAACGATTTGACTTTCATCATTTAAACGCTACCATGTTTGAATATACCGTATAGTGGCAATTTTAGTCATTTAGAATTGTTTTTTACATAGGTATCACCACTTATCAAGGCCCAGAGACTACTCGAGGATACGGGTTAAAAGTATACAGTAGTCAATTGGACAATATAGTAATCGTTATTAATGGAAATTCGGTAAATTTGTTAACTTAAGTGGAACGGCTCATCAAGAAATTGTTTACGTTGGACTCGAAGACAACCATATTGTAGTCAGCTGGAAAGCAGGAAAACGGAAGACAATTCCACAAGGGTACAGTTCTAAGAAAGACGTTTGTTCATGGAATCTATGTTTAAGTTTAAGCACAGATAAAGAGTGGGGAGAATTATTGATAATGTTTTCAGCTAGTCGAGTGTTTCTTGTGTAAAATTGGCGAGGTGGGGCATAGATTGAAGCTCAGTCGAGCAGTTGTCATGAAAATAACGATAAATCAGAGACAAACTTGCAACATCTCTTCTGTGTGTAAGAGGTTGCAAGGAAGAGAAAAGGACATCTCCTACGATGATATGAAGTCTATTTTGAACTCTATCAAAGCAGGATAAGTCCTTTCTAGAAGCTCCTGCCTAAATATGGAAACAGTACTCCATCCTTGGACGTACCTGGCTCTTATATAGATAGAGAATTGCATCAGTAGTGAGATATCTACTAGATCGATAGAAAGATCCCACCATATTTTCCAGCGGCCTTGGCAACAGATTTGATATGCGTGTTCCATTTCAGATCAGGAGTAAAGGTCAAGCCCAGATGCTTGTCAAAACATGAAGCCTCCCCAAGACGAGAGCCATTCATTTCAATTGATGCCAGATGGGGATCAGAACGTTGATTATGTAAAGATAAAAGCTTGCTTTTATATGCATTAAAAATTACCTTTCCCCATTGTACCGCGTGCTCATGGTCAGAGGAGAGAGAATCGAAGAGAACTTGGTCATTTATGGTCTTATATGTGCTACCATAGATGGTAGTGTCATCAGAATAAATGTCCCCGAATGATGTAAGGGTGTGATTTGGAAGATCATGATGTAGATCAGGAAGATAGTTGGACCCAGGATGGACCCCTGAGGGACTCCAGCATAAATACTGTGAGCTTCTGATTTCTGCTCATCAACTACTACTACAAAACCTATCAGAGTGAAATGATTTAATAATTGAGAGGACATTTTCAGCTATACCATAGCTGGATATCTTGTGAAGTAGCCCTTTATGCCATACCCTATTTTGTTTTATATATAGAAATATGTATAAATTATGTTTTTATATCTCATGGAATGAATTACGTTTGTTGCTTATATACTGCGAAGAAAATCAATTTTAATTTTACTTCATTTTTTAATATTAGCTTCACGACGCCATATTGTGTTTCTTACAAAGTATTTTATAAGGAAATCTTTTTTTTCCACAACGAATGAAAGTGTTTCATTTTTTTATAGTATTATTATTTTCGCCATTGATACTGCCGATATTATTTTGATCGTGTTTGTTCACTTTTTTAAAAGGATATCCTTGTACGTTATTTTTTCCCCTCGCCGTTTCTTTGGATTCTTTTGCAAAATAAAACACAATCGATGTTTTTTCTTGTTGCAATTATTTTATCAAAAGTAAAAAAAAAAAAAATACAAAAAAAACTTGATTCTTTGCAGTGAAGCGTTTGGCTATGAAAAGAAAATGTTGAATTTGATTTCTATTTCCGCTTCGAATACACACAAGCCGATAACTTTTGATCCCTTTCGTTTGTATAACTAAAAAAAAGCAGAGAAATCTAGATGAAAATGGTCTCAGAGCGCATTTGCAGTAAATATTTCAGCGTTTCTGTGGTCGGGATTATCTACTCTTAAGTTATGTGAAAGTTGCCACGTGATTGGCCTAATTCATAGCGAATACCTTATATATTAAATTTCAAGCCTTAACAATATTCCGAGAAGAGTTTGGTAGAGACTTTTCGCACACACCCTGACAAGAACGCTTTCATCTAAAATATTACGCAATTATGCAGAATGTAGAATCTCTGCATAAATAGAATTCCGCGTAATAGTGAAATGAAACCAATCACAAATAAGAAACTATAAAAAAATGAATAATAATTAATTAAATCTCCTTTTTCAAAGGAATATGCAAAGTAACCATGATGTCGTCGCTTGATTGGGTATATAAAAAGTCCGTTTTAATAAATATTAAATAGAAAAAAAAGTTGTTTTTTTCTGTTGTTCTTGGCCTTCGGGCCAGGATCAAAGTGTAGTATCCGTTCCGGCAGATACTGCAAGCAAAGACTATATGTGGGGGAAACCCCACATATAAGACCTTGGTCAATGGAGGGGAAATCCTTCATACAAATTATCACTATCCAGCTCCCTTACTCTCCGGGGAGTTGGTCCCCATTTCCCCTTCACTCCTCACATTAAAAATCGGCCTTGTCTCTAATTTGCTCAGTGGGGGAGCAAATAAATACCTTGTTTTTTTTTTTCTGTTGTTCTTGGCCTTTTGGCCGGGATCAAAGGGTAGTATCTGTTCCGATACACTTAAGGTAATTTGTCTCGGTCAATGGAGACCTTTAGCCTTCTTTTCGGGTAGCTGGTTTTACCTCCCCATTAAAAAACGACCTCGTGTCGCATTTTGCTTTCGTGGGGAACAAATAAATGCAAATAGATAAAAGGAGGCTTTTAATATCAATGTCAGCGCGAGAAAAAATTTCCTAGGCATATAGATTAACACCGGCTAAATCGCTTTTTACCTGACTCTCCAAATGGCGATTCTCTTTTATTTCTTCTTATTAGCGCAATTACATTTGAACACATTGAAAAACAAACATATATATGAATATCCGTGGAAGAGATGGTTAGCTTCCAGCAAGATTAACAGATTAAAAAGAAAGAATTCAGAGAGCAGTTACATTTAAATTCAGTGAGTTTAAGGAAAGCATATAATAATAATAATAATGATAATAATAATAATAATATATGAATAACAAATCAATACGAAAAATATATAAATGTTTATATCTTTTCTGTATTTTTCCCTGTGTGTTGACATGTAGGAATACAAAAAGTCTTTTGAAAAAAATAAACAATAATGTTTTCTTTTAAAAGCGCATAATTTTCGACTGATGGAAACATGAGTGTAGGGAGGGCAGGGCTAGCAGCAGGAGGGGCACGGATATATATATATATATATATCCGTGCCCCTCCTGCTGCTAACCCTGCCCGTATACACTCTTTAAATGACCATAAAATGAACATCTATAATATGGATCTCATCTGTCTGTTTAAATGTATTTATGTATGTATGTATGTATGTATGTATGTATGTGCACACACATACACACATAATCACGTAGCCGTGGTGAAGGCAACCCCTCTAGGAGAAGCAAATCTCCGGGTTAAAAAACATAAAGCGGGAGACCAGTACCCGCATTAAGCTAGTCTGCAGTTTGACTTGTTGCTGGCTATCTTGCTCTTGCTTGTTGCTGGATGTCAACATTTTGGACAGAGAGGGAGATTTAGCTGTCGTACAAATCTAAAACTCTGTAACACCATCAGGTATAGATACTCTCTCAGGCATTTGTCTATAAAAAAATGGTCCTATTGCGATGGAAAACTTGTGACGCGTGAAAATCTGAAATGTAGGAAGCATGTAATAATTGATCTGCCATCATTATATATATCTATGTATAGGTGTATATATGTTTATGTACATGTGTATGTATATGTGTGTATATCTATGTGTATATGTATGTATATATGTATGGGTATATATGTTTTTGTGTGTATGTATGTATGTGCATGTATGTATATGGGCGTGTGCATGTGTATTTATGCATGTGTTTATGTATGTAGATGTATGTAGATGTATGCAAGTGTATGTATGCATATGTATGTGAATGTATGTATGAACATGTATGTATATGTGTATCAGTGCATATTTATGTACGTGTATGTATATGTAGGTAAGTGTATGTATATATGTATGCGCATGTGTGTACGTATGGGTATATGTATGTATATATGTGTATGTATTTGTATATGTGTATGTATGTATGTATATATGTATATCTGTATGTATACATGTGTGTCTGTATACGTATGTATGTGTATTATTCATTGTGTATGTATATATGTGTGTATGCTTAGAGATATGTATGTGTGTATGTGTAGATATGTATATTTGCGTTTATATATATGTATGTATCCCAATGACCGTCTTGTGTATGTTTATGTATGTATAAGTATGTATATGTATGCATATATGTAATGTGTATGTATGTATGCATATATGCAATGTGTATGTATGTATGTATGCATATATGTGGGTTATTTGTATGTGTGTATGTGTATGCATGTGCATATATGTATGCATGCGTGAATGTATATATATGTATATACACCAGTGACCGTCTTCAGTGTCATGTCTGCTTGTGCGTGTGAATTTTGACGGCAGGACTAAAGTAATTTTCGGCTCGTGGACTTTCAGTATCTGAGGGAGTGGCACTCATCTGACAAGACGTTGCAATCATCATGTATGTATGTATATAGGGCGAATGAACTTTTTTTCTAACGGCCAACTAGCACCGTGTATATTTGTGTGTGTGTGTATATGTGTATTGGGGTGGAGAGGGCTCCCGTAAGTCGTGGTGAAGGCAACCTTTCCTGGAGAAGCAAATCTCTGATTTAAAAAAGAACATAAAGCGGAAGACCAGTACCCGCATTAAGCTGGTCTGCAGTTTAATTTGTTGCTGGCTATCTTGCTCTTGCTTGTTGCTGGATCTCAACATTTTGAACCCAGAGAGAGACTTAGCTGTCGTACAAAGCTAAGACTCTGTAACATCATATTTGTATAGATACTCCCTCAGACATTTGGGCTCATGGATTTTAGATGTCTGTGGGAGTGGCACTCGTCTGACAAGACGTTGCAATCATCATGGATGGATGGATGGATGGATGGATGGATGTCTAAAACAATCGACAGAAGCAACGTATCGTTTTGACGCTCGACCCTTTGGACGACATATCCCAAAGAAATTGGCTAAAAACATTAATTCGTTCACCCTCAATTGGGCACTTTTCTACAAGGGGGGGGTCACTTTTTTCGCCGATATTTTCGAAAGTCATCCACTCTTTGGGATTGACTAGCCTTAATTTAAACCTTCGTCACTTTCGGTTTGGCGATAGGCGCAACAGCAAAGACGTCACTTTTTTGGGGTGGGGGGGTCACATTCTTTTCCTTCTTCGCGGTACGGGTTCGAGCCTGCCTACCAACTACCACTTCAAACAGATCACCCAGTTCATTTATTTAGGGAACAAATTGCCTTTGCCGTGGTTGGGCGTCTTTCCAAAAACCCAACACCATTCAAAAAAGAATGCCGATTAAAGTGTATTTAATTTATGCCCTTCTACTAAGTTTGTATGGCTGTGATTGGATTTTCGTTATTTTCATGGAAAGTGCTCGACTGAGCTTCAATCTATGGTCTCCTCTCGCCAAACTTTTACAAGAAATACTCGTCTAGCTGAAACCGCTATCAATAATTTTCCCCACTCTTTATCTGTGCCTTAACATAAACGTAGATTCCATGAACAAAGTTTCTTTCTTAGAACTGCACGCTGTGGACTTGTCTTCCGTTTTCCTGCTTTCCAGCTGACTACAATATGGTTGTCTTCAAGTCCAATGTAAACAAGTTCTTGATGAGCCGTTCCACTTAAGTTAACAAATTTACCGAATTACGATTACTAACGATTACTATATTGTCCAATTGACTACTGTACACTTTAACCCGTATCCTCGAGTGGTCTCTGGGCCTTGATAAGTGGTTATGCCTATGTAAAAAAAAATAGACGAAACAACTAACCAATCGCATTTAGATGTTCGAAAATCACGTAATCCGTTTCATTACAGAAAATGTCTGAAAAAATAAAAACAAAACAACATCCCTCCATCAAACTATTTCTCTATTTATTTTTTGATTAACTCAAAAGTAAAACCCTTAAACTTGTTGGTCATGTGAAACGATCAACCACTGGTCTGTCAAAGTTATGCTTTAAGGGTATGTTAGAAGGTAAAAGAGGCAGAGGAGATCCAAGGAGAAAATGTATTTGATTGGACATCTCTCAACAGTGGGGTGTCTATCAACCAACTTGTCCTAGATCGGTTAGTTGGTTGTTTTTTTTTTACTGCATGCCAACCCTTTTCGGGTTATTTAATGCCGAATCCAGTTATTTCGGAAATAGTGTTCGATGTTGTATCCAATTATTTTCTAGGGGGTTTTTATTCTTCAAATTCTTTGTATCTTCAATCGTTAGTTTGTAGCTTTCAGTTTGGTTGTTTCATAGTGAATTTTGTCATTTTTTTGTTCTGTGCCCTACAGAACATGAATGAGTTTTGCAATGAGAGTGGAAAAGGGTTACAGCATTAATGTTTGGTATATTTTACGTTAGCAAACCAGTCAGAAAGTGGGGGAAATAGAAAGAGAAAAAGAAAATAAAAGGAAGGAAAAGTGGGAAAAGGTGGGTTGTTTTTGTTTTTGCAGAGCATAAGCTTTTGGGGGGGTATATTTTGGGGAAGAGTACTATTTCTTTGATGTAGGATAAGATTTTTCCGGTGTTCTTTTCGAAGATTTTTTTTCCAGATCTATTTCTTTGTAGTGTTCCTCCCTAATTTGTGAGAGGTCTATGCATTCGGTTAGTAGGTGTTTTACAGTAAGTGATGTTTGACAGGGAATACATTGGGGTTGACTTTCTCCTTTTAGGAGGTAGGAACGTGTTAGGTGTGTATGGCCTATTCTCGGTCTTGCTAGGATGACATTTTGTTTTCTGTTGTTTGTGTTTTGATTTTCCTGTTTTGTTTTATATATATATGTGTGTGTGTGTGTGTGTGTGTGTGTGTGTGTGTGTGTGTGTGTGTGTGTGTGTGTGTGTGTGTGTGTATTTCTGTTTCTTTTAATGTCTGTGTATGGGATTTTGAAAGTGAGGTAGGTCGATTCCTGGATCGGAAGAAATGGCGAAAATAAATAACGCAGGTTCGCAATCTGCACCGGAAGCGGAAGTTGTGACTCATGATGATGACATTATTATTTAATTTCAGTATCTTTATTTTTATCATGGTTTATTTTTCAATATTTAAGAATGAAAAATATATATACACGAGTTTTTTTGTTTTTTTTTTTTACTCTACTGCATTATTAAAAACATAGTTTCAGGCTTTATCTATTAACTAATGGGGGTACCCGGCGTTGCCCGGGTGTGGTGAGGTGAGGGAGGGTTAAATCAAAACAAAATGGAAAATAAAGAATAAGTGACCGTAATAACCATGTTTAAATATTATAACTTTTTTTAATCGGAAAAACAAAACAAAAAACAGCAAAGGTAATGCTTAATAAAGAATAAGTGAACGAAAAAAGAAATGGCATAAATAACCATGTTTAAATGTTAAAACTTTTTTAAAAAATCGGAAAAAAAACAAAAGAAAAACAGCGAGCCTGATGGAAAAATAAAAAAAACGAACGTAAAATGGAATAAATAACTCTGTTTCAAGATTAAAACTTACTATATATATACATATATCTGTTATCTAGGCTCGAACGTGCAATCTTAAGATAACGACGCTGCCAATATATGAACGGGTCTATGATCCTATGAGCGAAGTTAGGTCGGTTTTTTATATTTAAATTTATTCAAGAAAGAACGTGTTTTGCGCATGCGTGCTTGGCTAACTTGTCATGAAGGAACGAATTTTACTACCCCCTCCTTGTAGAAAAGTGGCCAGTTAAGGGTGAAGGAAGGAAGGGTCGTCCTCAAAACGATACTGATTTCGTAAAAATCCGTCGCCGCTGTGAAAAGTTTTAGGCAAACATACATACATACATACATGATGATTGCAACGTCTTGTGAGACGAGTGCCACTCCCTCAGACACTTAAAGTCCACGAGCCCAAAAAATGACTTTTTGTTTCTAGCCCTACTGGTGAATTCACACGCTCAAGCAGGCCTGATACTGAAGACAGTCATTGAGATCAATTATTACATGCTTCCAGCATTTCAAGCCTCCACACATCACAACTTTTCCATCGCCACAGGACCATTTTTATAGACAAATGCCTGAGGCAGTATCTATACAATGATGATGTTGAAGAGTCTTAGCTTTGTACGACAGCTACGTCTCTCTCTCTGTTCAAAATGTTGAGATCCAGCAACAAGCAAGACCAAGATAGCCAGCAACAAGTTAAACTGCAGACCAGCTTAATGCGGGTACTGGTCTCCCGCTTTATGGTTTTTTAAATCAGAGATTTGCTTCTCCTAGAAATGTTGCCTTCACCACGGCTTATGGAAACCCTCTCCATCCCAACACACACATACATACACACAAACACATACAGTGCTAGTTGGCCGTTGACCCCGAAAAAGGGTTCATTCGCCCTTTGGAAGGTCTTGTTTTCAATCCTTCAAGGAGATTAGCTTCCCTCCTCACCAAACAAGTCTGGTGAGAGAACAAGTTTAGTCGCCGGTGACCCGACCATGAGGCAGGTAGTACTGGGTTACATGATACCAGTAGCATATGACATGACCTGACACATACATACATACATTTAAACAGATTTTTGCTCTTTATATTAAAAATGTTTTCTGTTTAATTTGATTGTCTAAATAGTTTACTTTAAGCAACACTTTGTTTTATCATTATTTTTTTTTTACATGGGGTCACCACTTATCAAGGCCCGAAGGCCACTCAGGGATAAGGGTTATTGCGTGTACAGTAATCAATGGGATAGTATTGTAGTAATCATTAGTATTGGGGGTTTTGATAGAGTGTCTTACTTAAGGGGGAGGTTTGTCAGGAGTTTGTTTATGTTGGACTTGAAGACGTCCAAGTTGTAGTCAGGTGGGAAACAGGCAAGCGGCAGAGAGTTTCACTGGCGTGCAGTTCTAAGAAAGAAGCTTTGCTCATGGAATCTACGTTTGGATTTAGATTTTTATGAACAGAAGATATCTCACTACTGATGCAATTCTCTATCTATATAAAAGCCAAGTACGTCCAAGGATGGAGTACTGCTGCCATATCTGGGCAGGAGCTGCTAAAAACAGCCTATCCTGCCTTGACAGAGTACAAAATAGACTTCGTGGCTTGGTGGGGGATTCCCTTTTCTCTACCCTGCAACCTCTCTCCCACAGAAGAGACGTTGCGAGCCTATCCTTGTTTTATCGTTATTTCCATGGCAGGTGCTTGTCTGAACTCCAATCTCTGGTCTCCCCCTCGTCAATCTTTCACAAAAAACACCCGTCTAGCCGAATCCACTGTGAAAAATTTCCCCCACTCTTTATCTGTGCCTAAATCAAAACGTGGATTCCATGAACAAAGCTTCTTTCTTAGAACTGCACGCCTGTGGAACTCTGTTCCATCTGCCTGCTTCCCACCGGACTACAACTTGGATGTCTTCAAGTCCAACGTTAACAAATTCCTAATGAACCGCCCCCTTAAGTAAACACTTCATCAAGTCTCCACACTAACGTAATGTACTTGCAATAACCCTTATCCCTGAGTAGCTTCCGGGCCTTGATAAGTGATGACCACTGTGTAAAAAAAAAAATGAACTAAATATTGGGGTATAAAATCTATTAGTTTTAAAGTAAAGCAAGCTTTTCTTAGAAACTCGGATATAATGTTTGTTTTTTTACATGGGAGTCACAATTTATCGAGGCTCGAAGACCACACGAGAATAAGGTTTAATAAACGTACGGTAGTCACTGAGACAACAGTATGTCTATAATTAGTGGGGGGAAATGAGATATATTATTTATGGGGGCAACTCAAGAAGAACTTTTTTACATTGGACTTGAAGACGACCATGTTGTAGTCAGCTGGAAAGAATGCCCGTGGAACAGAGTTTCATGTGCATGCGGTTCTAGTAAGAATCTTTGTTCATGGAATTTTTGTTTAGATTTAGGCACAGAGAGTGAGGGAAATGCTGGTAGTGGTTGTAGAGAGACGAGTGTTTTCTGTGAGATTTTGCTCCCATAAACATATACGGCATTTATCGATATACATTAAATCCTCGATTTTGGTCCCCCGACAAAAGGAGGATGGACCTGTAAATTCACCCTTGTCCGTTCGTCCGTTCGTCAATTAGCACTTCTCTCAATAACTACGCCTAGAAATGTTTTGAAAATTTTGCACAAACATTAAACATGATATGAGTAAAAAAGTAACAGAACAGATTTTCCGGGAAACCTCCAGTTGCCCCCCCCCCTAGGTGCCTTTAGGTTTAAAATGGCTAAAAGTGACACTTTTATGCTTATTAAAAGAATTGGATTTTTATAAAATTTTCTGAAAAGTTGGAACTAACTGATTTCTGTA
>NC_136501.1:110844927-110912427 GCF_053919585.1 Euprymna scolopes
GTGGATGATTATTAAGCTCGTAATGTAAGAATAGAATGTTATCATAACAAAATAAATATTTACAGAGAAAATTATTCATGTTAAGACGTTTTAATAGAAAAGAACGATAGGACACAAACAATATATATGTATGTATGTATATATATATATATATATATATATATATATATATATGCACAAGGGACACGCGTACATAATATATATTTTCCCAGTAAACCCCTCCATATTATACAAAACGAATATTACAATTTTCTGTTTTGTTCTGGAATTTCGATTTCATTTTTACTCTCTCGTAAAAGCTATACGTAGCAATACGTGTCATCTCTAAATCCGGTTTCTATTAGACATGTTGACCCGTGCTCTTCCGCGATAACCAGTGTACACAAAACGACACAGCGTTTTCCTATCAATCATAAATAATGTGTGCTTAGATTGAGCAAGAATTCTATATTGTGTCAGAACCATTCTGTCTGATATAATGGATGTGTTTTGCGGGGGAAAATGAAATTCCACTTTGCGACGGGAAACTTATAAATAGTGCCATCCTCCTTGAATGTGTTGCGAAGACGTTCAGTGTTTAATCTGTTTTATCTGCACGACAGATGCTGATTCTGAAAGAATAATGGTGACTTGGCGATTTGATCGTTTCGGGAAAAAATCATTTTTCTTTCTTACTTTTTTTTTCTTTTTTTTTCGGTATTTCTTCTTCCGTCTTTTATTCGTTTTCATTAAGTTTTATATTTGTGCTCGTTTTTATTTAAAACTTTTCAACTTTTTGGAGTTTAAAAAAATAGGAAGCTTCACTCCTACTTTATATACTTCATATTTTTTCTAGCCTGCCTGTCTCCCTGTCTGCCTATTCGTTCCATTTTGTTTTTCTCGGAAACTACTAGAATCTCACTGAAATTTTGTATGAACCTATACTTTGATAAGGTGTATCGAAATAAGTATTATGGTATCCATTCAATGCATAGTTAGGGATCTAATAGTGATTTGCATGGATTATCATTCAATACAAAAAATGAGTAGTTTTAATCATATTCAATCATCAATTCGGTATAAAGCACTTATTCTTAGTTTTAGTCCGCCAGTTTTAGTTAATAAATGCATCTAGAAGAAGGGAACTCTGATGACGTCGGCACGTTGGATGGGTATAGGGGAGATGGATCTCTAGCAGATCAACGATTCTATGGTATTAAGAGTTACGTTTTTCGACTGCAGCTATGCGTAAGGACAACGGATAGGTGCAAACAAGCGAGTCAGATGCCACTGCGCCGGGGAAGGTAATGGCAACCAACTCCCATGTTTTCTGTCAAGTTCAAAATCATGTGTTGCCTTATGGATCGAAACCGATGGAGAAATACTAACATGGGTTCATCTCCAGTATGAACAATGCGACGATACAAGAAGAAGAAGAAGAAGAAGAAGAAGAAGAAGAAGAAGAAGAAGAAGAAGGAGAAGAAGAAGAAGAAGAAGAAGAAAAAGAAGGAGGAGAAGAAAAGAAGAAGAAGAAGAAGAAGAAGAAGGAGGAGGAGGAGGAGAAGAAGAAGAAGAAGAAGAAGAAGAAGGAGAAGAAGAAGAAGAAGAAGAAAAAGAAGGAGAAGAAGAAGAAGAAGAAGAAAAAGAAGAAGAAGAAGAAGAAGAAGAAGACCGTTCGAAAGTCCGTGCAGATTCTCGAGTTAGAGAGATAGAATCCCAAGTTTGACAAGGTGTACCAAAAATAGGTCGGAGGTTATGCTAGCAGAAACGTTGTGAAAATAACACTCAATAAGTGAGCAGTAGTCGGAATAATCCAAATAATACCAATAAACAATAATCGTCTAAAAAATTCAAACATGCAAACACTGGTACTGAAAAGATTAAGCGTATTTGTATTAGAAGTGGCTTCTTAGGCGGGGGGGGGGGATATTGTTACATAGTAAGGAATATATTACGTTATTCGATTGCAACTGTGCGGATGATTTAAGGACACTGGATAGGTACACAAAGGCGAGTCATGCCACTGCGCTGAGGAAGCTTTAGGAGAGGTTATTGTTTTGCCTTCTTAATAAAATATATTTAATACAAAAAATTTACACAATACAAAAAAGAACAAGTAACTTCTTTTTAACAATAACAATGAAGAATATTTTATTTGTAGCAGGAACTGGCCGGTCAGACTGTGAAAAAGGAAGAAGGAAAGGAAAGTTCTTTTGAGGTCGTCGTCAATTAATCAATACTGTATCGTCTGCAGCTAATAGCAGTTGTCTCTAATGGAGGCCGTTGATGCTATAGCAGGATGTCCACTGCACAGGGGATGAGAGAAGAGGTTTTGCTTCGCTGAAGGTCCAGTTCTGACTATCTGACGTTCCCTCAGGACTTTTTAGGGAGCAGATGAATCAATGCGCCCTGTTAGCTGATATGTCAGCCTGTGGCCAAAGAACTCAGAGGGGAGGTATTGATTCACCAGAAAAAATAGTTCTCCATAACTGCTACAAAAGTACTGCCAACCCACCTCATGTATTCTGCCAAGTTCAAATCATGTGATGTCTTCGGAGGAATCGGAACAATGGTGGACCGAAGCCTATGGAGAACACTAACCATGATTTCATCTGCGATATGAACATTCCACGATACAAGAAGAAGAAGAAGAAGAAGAAGAAGAAGAAGAAGAAGAAGAAGAAGAAGAAGAAGACCCACTGTAAGTAAACGGGCTATAACTTTTGCTAAAGTGTTTAGTGAAATTTTGTATAGACTTTTGTTTAACCTCGAACCATTTAGTTGATAGCCGGCCACTTTCACTGGCGAATGACAAGAACAGGTGCTCGCGAATCATATCTACAATCTATATCATACGATGGTGGTTCCGGCAGTAATGCTTCCTATTTTTTATTCCACCCGGATCAGAGCGGATTACATTGTAGAGATGACTGAACTTATGCATCCATGACCTGAAAGTGTCATCTCTCTGTTATAGACACTGACGGTGTTAGACACTAGAAAAGCAACCTATATCATAGATGTACGTCAAAAACATCAAAAGGACGCTTGTTCCATTGTACCACTACCGTCTTTGTAGCTCTTCGATTAAAAACAAATAGGAGCCTTTAGTTTTGGAACTCCCCTTCTTCATTGCTGGCAAAAGTGCATTGAGTATGGGGATGACTATGTAGAAAAATAAATTCCGAAGCACAAAAGATCGCCTGTTTCACTGGTACCTCTCCCGTCTTCATAGCTCTTTAACTTTTTCAGTTTTAAACATAGGCTTTACTTTAAGAACTATATTCATATATTTCCTAGTTTGTCTGTCTGTCTGTGTGTCCATCCTACCTTTTCTCGGAAACTACTGGCTGCTCTGACTGAAACCGCCTTAGGAAAAGACGGCATGATTCCATTTCCGTTTGATGAAAAACAATTTTCTTTTTTGTTGCAGACCATCTACTAGTTGGTCAATTGTGTAAAAATCCCAAGAGCAATAGGGGGCTTTTATCATGTCTGAAAGTGACACAACGAGATAGATATTATGCTCTCCGCCAATCCCAGTTATGAAAACAGGACCATTGCCAGTACCCTCAAAATGCAAATCCGGACGGTTCAACATTTCAGGGCGCAGTTCACTTCATCGGACGACCCACGGTTTTGGGCTTTGGTGTGATTCCAAGTGATGGCCACACTATGCCACCTCACATCTTCGAAGTCGGCTTGAAAATTGACACCAAAGTGTACCTAGATGTACTAAAGAGTATGATGATTCTCTAGGGCAATTAAGTGGCCGTTGGAAGACCCTGAATGTAGCAGCAGCATTCTGCGCTGACCCACAAGTCCAAAGAGACCCAGGGTTGGCTTCAGGAGGAGTGCTACGAGGTTGTGCCCTTCTTTCACAGATCCCCCTCCTCCTCAATTTAAATCCGTTTGACTACTTCGTTTGTATCATATGTTGAGAACATCACCAACATGACTTCCCGCAACACCAAAACCAACCTCGTCGCCGCCATCCACCGAGCATTCGCTGAGTTCCGCCCGGTGCTTGTGGAAAAGGCATGTTCCCAGTTCGAACCCGTATCAAAGCGGTGATTGAAGCTGAAAGCGATTATATTGAATAGATGTCACCTCTACTGTATAATCCAGTTACATTACTTGATTTTGGCCTTTTGGGTCAAGATCAAAGTGTAGTATCTGTTCATCAGATGCTGCAAGCTATGACTAGCTATGACTAGCAAAGACCAGATGTGGGGGCAACCCCACATGCCTGACCTTTAACCAGCTCCCATTTCCCACCTCTCGGGAGTTGGTCCCCTTTTCCCCTTCCCCCTCCCTTCACCCCTCACATTAAAAATCGGCCTTGTGCCTAATTTGCTCGGTGGGGGAGCAAATAAATACCATCTGTTCATCAGATGCTGCACTTCCATTTCTTGTTCTCTTTCGATGAAGGAGCAGTCCTTCACGACTGAGACATTTTTTTTATTTTTGTACCTTTTCTCCACGTTAAAAAAAACGACCCTGGTGTCTAACTCTGTCCCGTGGGGAGGCATTGTAAATAGGTAGATTACTTGATTTTTTTTCAATAAATGTGTTAAAATAAATCGGCAGCGTTGTTTTCTTTAGGACGACAATTTTATCGTGCTATGCTGTAGAAGGCTTCTATCGCTCTTTGGATTTGTACACAACTGGTCACCTAGTAGATGGTCTGCAAAAACAAAAAAAAAGAAATAAAACCGGTTTTTATCAAACGGAAATGGAATCATGTCGTCTTTAGCAGTAGATGATATAATTTAACAACAATGCTCAACTCCAGAGAGGGCGAGACTAATATAGTGATCCACAAAGTTTTTCGCTGTATCACAGCTCATAAGTTCGGCTAGATTAACAGTCATCCCAAAGATGATATTGAATCTTCAACCATCTAACCATTATTTCGTTTTTGCGGAGGGAGGAGGAAGATTTTGGTTATAGTGTCTTCTTAACTTCTTTACATTCTTCCATTATTTCAATATCATTTTTGCCCCTTATCCCTTGTTTTACCCCCTTTGCTGCACTGCTTCCATAGCCCCTTTCTTGTCACCATTTTTCCTTCTCCCATCCTATCCATTCGCCCTTGTCGGTCTTTCCATCCTCTATGACTCTTCACGGCTACTTGGTGTGACACCAACCAAGGCCAACACCACCCTTTTTCAGTTAACATTTATGCAGTTTTAATTCTATTAGTGGGAGACGGTGATCAAGTGATTAACGACACGGACTGACAATCTAGGCGTTCCAAGTTCGAATCCTTTTTGCTCCACAAAAATCATTTTCACTTAGGGTACTGTCAACCTTGTCGAGGCCCCTCGCGTAAACACCCGATGTGTTTTTAAAACGAATTCTGACGAAAGAATCATCGGGAAACCAATGCTCGGTTCACACTACAAGCATTTTACCTCTTCGATGTAAAACCCTCGACAAACCCGACAAGCAGCAAAATTCCACCTCTACACAATAGAAATCCCCGGATGTAAGACGGACTTCTACTCTAATAGTTTCTTCCCTAGGACTTCTAGACTTTGGAGTTCCTTTCCGGGTTCCTGCTCTACTGGCATACAGAAATGTAATGTAAATAGACATGTTGCTGTTCAACTCCCTACATAACACCCTGCAAATTATGTCCCAGATAGTAGCCCCTACAACAAAGTGGCACTGTGCCTTGTTTGGGGTGAAAATGCATATATATATATATATATATATATATATATATATATATATATATAAACATATATATATATATGTATATATATATATAAACATATATATATATATATGTATATATATATAAACATATATATATATGTATATATATATGTTTATATATATATATATGTTTATATATATATATATATATATATATATATATATATATATATATATATATGATGACTTCTTGTTCTGTTTTATTTTGTTTGTTTTTCTATTAAAACTTTGATGTGACTGGTTAGTGGTCACTTGTTTATGTACCTATTTACTATGCCTCCCCACGGGACAGAGTTAGACACCAGGGTCGTTTTTTTAACGTGGAGAAAAGGTACAAAAATAAAGAATTGTCTCAGTCGTGAAGGATTTCTCCTCCACCGAAAGAGAACAAGAAATAGAAGTGCAGCATCTGAAGAACAGATACTACACTTTGATCTTGACCAAAAGGTTGGTTTCCGTATTCGAAGATTTTCCTAAACATTTTGACTGTTTTCATGATGGACGTCCGTTCTATCTTTTCGGTCTTCTCTCCGATTCCAATTTCTGCCATTTTCTGTTCGAGGTTTTTCGGGACTTTTTTTCTTAGACTCCTTCTGAAACAGAACTGTGAACACTGGTATAGGGGGTTATATAACGAGTACATATATGAGAGTTATGTGCAGCATGATCGCGATGACACACGGGTTCCCACTGAATCACCGAAGTTAAGCAAGATTGAACCTGGTCCGTACTAAATGGGTGACCATTTTTGACTTCCAGGTGCTGTATGTGCTCTCCGTTTATCTCGGCATTGTTCCCAGTTGCCCTGGACTTCTACTTGCCAGTGCCAATTCAAGCAGTGCCGTTTTAGGAGAAGTGTGGGTTGATATTGCGCAACCCTTGCCTCACAATTTCACCCGCAGCTGTCCTCTACAGGGGGTATCCTTTGTCTTTCGAGGCAGAACGGAGGCATCGAGATATGTGAGTTGTACATAAAAGTCTTTTTTATTTTGTTAACGTGTCGTCTTGTACGCAACTAGCCAACGAGCAGATGATCTGTAACAAAAACGGGAAAGCTGGTTTTCATCAAACGGTAATGGAATCGTGTCGTCTTTTCTAGGGCGACAATTTTATCGTTCCACCGCATACAATAAAACTGCTCATTAACACCAGTCTGTATAGTGCACATTCATGATACGTATTTTCTAACATTCTATAACGCGATCATAATAATAACCGTTCGAGTTACTTTGTATCTCTCAGCAGTGCTCCATATTACAATATACAAAATTATTTGTGCGATTGTTAAGTTGCTCGAGTTTCGCCTCGAAGTGTTTCTTACTTTCCAAAAGGAGGGTAATACAAAATAGCTGGGGTGTATATACGCTGTAGTATATAATGATTAGGGCCATAACGAGACTACCACCGCAGCAATGTGTGGTTTGGCAGGTCCAACTAGTATATAATATATTGCTGCTGGGCATTCTGTGAACATTCTGCCTGAATGAAAACCCCGCGATATTATTATAGCCCTTTGGTAAAAACTGTAAAAAGGATTTATCTAAGTAATCTGGTTAATGTAGTGTTAGAATATATTTAGTTATTAGGGTTTATCTCCAATATAGGAGTCTGTGATATATTTCCAATGGAATGGAAAACCCCACCATATCATTATATCATCTTTAGGCAGAACAGATACTACCCTTTGATTCTAACTAGAAGACAAAGGTATATTTTTATTTCACGTATGACCCCCAAAAAATTCTTTTTTATTATATATTTCTTTTTTCATTGCATCTTAAGTGATCGGGAGATCCTATTTATTAAAAAGGAGGATAGAATGTGATAGCCATAGTGATAACATACTACAAACATTAAATTAATATATAGATACGCTAATTTAATGTTCTTAGTATGTTATCACTGGGGCTATGACAACAGCATATTCTTTTCATTGTTTTGACTCTTGAGTATATATCCCACACAGTAACACACAGTTAATCAATCGAGAATCACATCACTCTGTCTAAAAAAAACATATAAGACTGGTGTATACTCGAGAGTCAAAATAATGAAAAGAATATTCTCTTATTTAACCCTAACCCTAACCCTAATAATGAGTCTTTTTATCTGTTAATATGTCGTCTATTTAATGTGCGTCACCTTCTCCAATATGCTATCATCTGGTATATAAATGGCTGTCTTATTGATATGTGTATAATGGTTATCTGTACGTGTCTACATACTAAACAGTTTATAGACAGAAGGGCGCTTAAACAGCTGTTTACATTTGTGCTGGACAAACAACGGCATACCTTGAATCACAACAATTTTCGTCTGTTCCGACGTACTCCTGAAATATAGCCATGTCTCTCAGGAAAAACTCAAACAACCACGTTATTTCATATTTACGTTTATTTTGGTTCCGAGGTGGCAAACCGTTTATTTCTTCACAACTATATATGTTCGTATACTCAGTTAAGTTCTATGACTGCCATCGTTGGCCTCTATTGTGCCACTTTCAGTTAAATACTGTTGTAGTGTTGTAAATAAGTGAAGACATAAAAGAAAAACTCTTTCCAAGGCTTGCTAGCTTGTGGGTCCGCCGAGGACACGTCAAATTTGTCCAGACGAATAATCTCCATGAGAGAAATAAATTTTGTTCAATAAATTGTAGTAGCAGCGGCTGCTCCAAGGAGATTGTGGCATCGTAACTTTAAGTACTATTTATCAACTATTGCTTCGTTAAACCCTGATAAACTCACAATTCTCTATTTAAACATCGGTCCTACCGTTGCTGACGTTATCGAGCGTTGTTCAGGATTTGAACACGCTGTTGAATTACTGAAAGGTTTTTACAAGTCTCCAAGCGTTATTCGTGCTAAACATCTGCTTTCTACGCGTTTGCAACAAAAAAACGAGTCTGTCGACCAATATCTTCAGGTCTTGAATCGACTTGATGCTGACTGTTACTTTAAAGACATTACTGCTCCTACTTACAGAGATGAATCTGTCCGTGATGCATTTATCCGTGGTCTCCGGTCCTCAGTAATACGTGCTAGACTGCTTGAAACTGGTACGCTTACTCTTAAAGAGGCTACTCAATGTGCTAGAGCTTTAGAACAAGCTCACTTTCGTGCTGAATAATACGCTTCCCGATTGGAGCAGCCGCTGCTACTACAACTGTTCAATCAAACTCTCTATTTTTTACGTGTAACCTAAAACTCATTACGTTATCACTACACGTAGTCTAAAGATTCTTGCCGGTTTTTTGTCACATATTTTTGTTTGTGTTCTAACATTGTCAGTCAATAAAAAACTCAAAGAAACAAATTGTTTCATATTTCCAATTATTGTGGTTGCGAGTTGTTAGTTCCGAAGTGTCACGTCATTTCCTTCTCCACAATAACCTATGCTCATTTAATCAACCCAATGCTTCTATAACATCCGTCTGTTTCAACCCTATGACTGTTAGTTACAGACTGTCTAGTCTAACTCTATTCTTTCTGCGTGTAATCTGAAACTCACTTCCTTTTCTAACATCACTCTCTACGTAGCATCAAACCACATCATTTGTTAACGTCAAGGGTGTGCGTTTCCATAAGCAAAGAAAAAAAAACAAAGAAACAACATACTGAGGATGGAGTATAGCTCCGAAATATATCTATGTTATAAATTTCAAACAAATAAAATATTTGTTTATTTTCCTAATATTACGTTGTGATTAGGCTTTCAATCACACTTGAGCGCATTTTATCTTATTCAGATTAAATCAACGTTTCTATATGGAACTCACACTCTTGATGTTATTCTTGCGTTTCCTACGTACTGTTCCAGCATTTCAAAATACAACCGCTGAGAGTCAATGCGCGGCTCTTTACAAACAGACTTTTCTTTCTCCAACTTTACAGCATGACAAGAAAGAAGAAAAGAAGAAAAATAAACAAACAACATATTGAGGATGGAGTATAGCTCCGAAATATATCTATGTTATAAATTTCAAACAAATAAAATATTTGTTTATTTTCCTAATATTATGTCGTGATTTGGCTTTCAAGCGCACTTGATACGTATTTTATTTTATTAAATCATTTGTTTTTCCAAAATGTTTTGTTCATCCATTTTCTTTGCCCTAAATTCCTTAAACTACCGGATACATTTTTATCGAAAAACATAATATCCGAACGACATTTCATCCATCAAGTTACATTCCTGAAAACTAATGTAAATATTTCAACTGTAAATATTTATTTCGCTTTGATAACATTTCTTTTGACATTCTACTTAATATCATACTTGATATCATAATAATCGACCATTATAATAGTCATCATAATAATAACAGAGCTGCTAACGATAGAAGCAGCATCAATTAGCATGTGCAAATGACCAAGCCGGCTTCACAATGTGAGGTCATAGCAGAGACAAAAAGACACACTTGTTCAGAGAAGGTGTTATATTTTAAGTGTTCGTCTTCGTAAGGGAGTCTTAGAGGTTCATGTTGTGTGCAGATATATCGCGTACAGATAAAGAGAGAGACAGTTCTGTATATATAAAGACAGGGTACATGTTAATACAGGAGAGCCGAGCATGTAATTCAATGAGAGGAGATTTATGATATATTGATAGATAGACCGATAGTGCGTTTGGCATTTATACGTTTGACAGTTCCGTGAATGGGAGTATTTCTACAAAAACTGACACATATATTTCTTACCTATTTTTTGAGATGATGATTTTCACAAAGCTCTTATAATATAAATGGATAATACCTTTCTGTTGAAAAACATAACTCGAAGACGCAAATACAAAAAAAAATGGTGATTCTGTTTATTCCACACCATATGACCGGTCCATGGCTTTGCATCAAAGAATTCAAGTCTTACATGATCCTTCTGCTAACCCCGCTTCCAAGGTTCTATGTCAGCTCTGTCTCTGACCCTTCTCTCTTCTCTCTTCTCCCCGACTTCTTCCGACTGACTGCCCGACTCTGACTGACTTATCAAACTAAATTCAAAACTCCTGACGTCATTGCATGACCTAACACGTGCCTATCAGACGCATGGTCTGACATGCTACTCCAACCTAATTTTCGTAACCCACTTTACAAATAACATTTTCCATTGTTCGTTTTATTAAATTCCTTATTTTAATAAACAGATACAAAATTCATCATTACATTCTTTTCTCTATAAGCAGATATCTAACTATTTTGTGTGAACTAAACAATGGTAATTCTAAATTCCATTTTCAATACACATTCTGTATTTCAATAACATTATGTATTCTGTATTTATTTGAACTTATGATTGGAATTCTCAATTCCAAATCTAGCTTCGCAAGTTCGAATACTTGACTATCCTATTTCTTATTTACTCACTTACAAGAACACTCGGCTGTTCTTTAACAAAGGGTGTTCAGAGAAGCTCATGTACGGAGAAGTAGAGGTATTTGAGATGTGGCCAGAGAAAGGGAGGTGTTCAAAACTTGCTCGAGAAATGTGGGTGACGTCACAGCAGGAACGAAAAGTCACACGCGGCGGAAAATGAACTGTTTAAATATTTAGAAAAACTGTTGTTGGAAATACCTGATATAAAGGTTTTTGTTGAAAAAAAAAAGAAATGGATCAAGTTCCCCTTTACTTCTTTTTTTTACACAGGAATCACCACTTATCAAGACCCGGAGGTCACACGGAAGTAAGGATTAATGGGTATACATTAGTCAATGTGATTATAGTGTAGTAAACATAAGTAGTTGGAATTTTGTAAATTGGATTACTTAGGGGGACGGTTCATCGAGAACTTGTTTACGTTGGACTTGAAGACAATCAGATTGTAGTCAGCTGTAAAGCAGGCAATCGGAAGAAAGTTCCACAGGCGTGCAGGTCTAAGAAAGAAGCTTTGTTCGTGGAAGCTACATTTAGGTCTAATCACAGAGAAAGACTGTGAGTTTTGCGATGGAGTCTACAACGTGTTGGGTTCGTTAAAAATGTAACTACAAATTTTAAAAAGGTGTGCAACGTTAAACTTCAATTGAAATCTTCTTTATGTATACTATATGTAAACTTCTTTATGTTCCATATCCCTTTCAGCTTTCTGGTTCGTTCCGTGTATTTTTTTATATATTCATATTCAAGAATATATATATATATATATATATATATATATATATATATATATTCTTATATATATATATATATATAGTAATTTATAAATTATATATGGCGATTAAGCTACACTGAATATTCTGCGTTTCATCCACTGTAGGATTCGTCAGGCTTCTGCGCATAAGCCTGACGAATCCTACAGTGGATGAAACGCAGAATATTCAGTGTAGCTTAATCGCCATATATATTTTATAAATTACTAACTAGCTCTACCTACGTATTGAGCACTTTTGAAGTAAATACTTAAAGTTTACGCATAAATCTATACTTTCGTATATTAAATTTGTGTGAGTAAATGAAGTAGTTATATATATACATATATATATATATATATATATATATATATATATATATATATATATATGTGTGTGTGTGTGTATATATATATATAACTACTTCATATATATATATTGTAATTTTTATTTACCTCGAGCAAAGCACTTATACGTAAGAGGTTACTATTTAGGATTATGTCTACAAGGGCACTTTGTATGAGATATTTGTATGAGATATTTGTATGAGATATTTGTATGAGATATTTGTATGAGATATTTGTATGAGATATTAGTATGAACTTTAGACTTCATCAAGTTCGTAAATTCAGCAAAAAAAAATCCCAAAATGTAGCTGTTCGAGGGAAGAAATTATTAGAATAGAAGGCATTTTCGTATCTAGTAATCAAACAGTGAAGGGGTGTGATTTTGTTACTTGTCGAGTTAGTATAATGTACGTCGAGGGAGCACAAGTGCTATGGGTTTATCAAAGCATATTTCATTAGTATACTTCTATGGTGATAGAACAGGCGTTGGACCTCGGTTGACACTGCGAGGACTATTAGATAGAAGACTCTTCTTTTGTCTTGTTTACGAAAGAGAGACTAGTGTTAGATGTACCAACAGTATTCTATTCATGAGCTATTGCTAATTTTGTAGAGATACAGAACATTGTTAGATGTAAGTAGTTTTATTTTTATTACTAGCACGTTCGCATCCCCGGCGTTGCCCGGTCGTAAAATAGTGCGTAAATATGATATTTTAATTCATGCAGATTTCGTATTTATTACTATACAGACTATTGCTTATTGATTATTATATTGTACCCAAAATATAGTACTAATGTCAAAGGTTTAAAAAAATATATGATTTGTGTGCCATAAGCTAGGATCGAAACCGAAACATCTAGCTTGCCCGTTTATTCGTTACCATCTAACCTAAGTCCATATGAATATCAAAATTTTAAAATAACGTTATTAAACGTATAAATGTATATTTGCGCATGCACATAAGATACACGTTTAGCCGATTTAAGTCTGCGAAGTTCCAAGCTTTCAATTTTGAAACCTTAAAAGCTATTGTACCGGTTAAAGATCAAATCGAATCTGTTACACAAGTCCAGATTCCCAATATATCAAGTTTAAAGTATGTAGACCAAAAATTGACAGAGGGGCTTGGTTAAAACCGTTCCTCAGACAGACGGACAAAATCACTATATATATATATAATTATTTTAATACCTACAGACACTAGTGTTTCATCCTTTCGAGAGTCATCAGTGCAGGAAATTACAGTCGGTTGAGAGATTCGAACTCGGTGATGGAGACATCTCTGAATAAGGAACAAACTGAAGAGCCAACGGAAACCGCGAGAAGTACAGTTAAAATTAACATTTATATAAAGCGTAAATGTTAAGACGGCAGAGAGTGATCTTATGGTCGCAAGATATACTTTTATCCTAAAGAAAACAACACTACAGTTTTATTTGAAAAAAAATCAATTTAGGTAACTTTCTTGTATAGTAAAGCTGACATCTATTTAATGCAGCCGCCTTCAGCCTCAATCACCGCCTTGATACGGGTCCGGAACTGGGAACATGCGTTTTCCACAAGTGCCGGTGGGAGCTCGCCGAATATTCTGCAGATGGCCGCGATCAGACTGGATTTGATGTTGTGGGAGGTCATGTTGGTGATGTTCTCGGCATATGATAAAACGAGGTAGTCCAGCGAGTTTAGGTCGGGGGATGAGGGGAGTCAGTGAGAAAAAGATACAAAGTCGTAGCACTCCTTCTAAAGACAAGCCTTTGGACTTGTGGGCCAGCGTCGAATTCTGCTGCCACACTAAGGGTCTGCCACCTGATTGCAGCAGGGGATCATCACACTCTCCAGCACATCCAGGTGTATTGTTGACTTTCAAGCCAATTTCTAAGATGTGAGGTAGCATGATATAGCCCTCACTAAAGATCATAACCGTGGCAGGAAACTTTGCTTTCATCACCCTGGGCACGTCTCTGTTATTCGTGACAATCCAGCGATGCATTTTGAGGGTGCTGGTAATGTTCTTGTTGTCATAACTGGGATCAATAAAGAGCATGTGTTGTACAGCGGCGCATCTCCGATTTCGCTCATTGAACATGGTGTCACTTTTAGACATGATTAAGGCTTCTGTCGCTCTTGGGATTTGTACAGTACTGGCCAACTAGTAGATGGTTTGCAACAAAAGAGAAAACCGGTTTTCATCAAACGGAAATGGAATCATATCGTCTTTTCTAGGACGAAAATATTATTGCTCCACCCTAGTAACATCGTTGTATATGCACTTGAGCTTTATTGATAGACTTATTTCATTTCAACTTACAGTGAGCAATAATAATAACCAAAAGAGAGAGAAAGAGATTATTATTATTATCATTATTATCATTATTATTATTATTATTATTATTATTATTATTATTGTTATTGTTGTTGTTGTTGTTATTATTATTATTATTGGCTCACAAGGAGCTTTCACACAGGTCATCAACGATCTCTCCTTGAAAACAGCCTGTGGTGTTCTCTGGAAGCTGAGTGACAACAAGTCTCCCCAGGTTTCTAGTACTCTCCACCTGTTTCGATACCATTTGCAAATAATTTGCATTATCGCAACAGCTGCTTCCCATTGATTCTCGTTGGCAGCGGCTATTGGCCTTTGCTGGGATTTGAGTGGCAATAAGCTTCCTTAAGGACCCAGTTCCCTTCGCACTTATCCGGTGAGGGCCTGGTCAGTTCATTGGTCTTTCCTTTCTCCTTGACTTTACTTGGTTTAACTCTTTTGGGGGGAGGAGGCAGTAATGTGGCAATGGGAAACTTGGGGTAGGGTTAGGGTTAGGGTTAGGGTTGGGTTAGAGAACTTATAGATACGCGGTTTCTTGGTTCTATGTAGTGTTTCATGTTTATTATTATTATTATTATTATTATTATTATTATTGTTGTTATTATTATTATTATTATTATTGTTGTTATTATTATTATTATTATTATTATTGTTGTTGTTGTTGTTGTTGTTGTTGCTGTCTTGTTTTGTTATTGTTGTTCTTTTTTTTTCTTTTCGTATTGAAATTTGCTTTTAGAGTCACATTTTTAGGCTTCCCGAAAGAATTGTGAAAGGAAAAATATTTTTAGTACAACTGAAAGGAAATTACGCGGACAGAAATGGGTCTTTGTTTGCGGCAAAAATACTTTGCTTATGTCGTATACAAGAGGGGGGGGGGTAGTGAAAGATGAGAGGGGAAGGGGACTGTAGAGGAAGAGGGAGATGGCGGAAGGATGGGTGATAGGAATGATAGACGAAGCAAAGAGAGAGAGATTCGGTTGAAGGAAGGTGAAGGGCAACGGAGAGAATTTGGGGGGAAGGAAGGATGGAACTAGGTTGAACAGAAGAAAGGTAGAGATAGAGAAAGAGAGAAGGGAAGGATGACATGAAAAGGTTGAATTTATATTCATATATTTGGGGGTTTGTGTATTGATATTCATATTAAACCCTCTCTTTTCCATTTATTAAAAAAGAAAATACAACTTTGTTATATATGGGTCGTGGAATTGCATTCATCTGCAAAAGATCTAGCTAATTTGCATATTCTTTTAAACATTTAATTAATTCCCTATTAGTTTTTCGGTTTTCTTATAAAATAATCATATTTGGTTAACTATTATGTGTAATTATATTCATGCAGATATTTTACATGATTTATACTTGCATAATATTTGCATAAAAAGAGTACAGTAAACACTAACTTTTATAAATATATATATATATATATATATATATATATATATATATATATGTAAACACTAACTTTTATATATATATATATATATATATATATATATATATATATATATATATATATATATATATATATATATATATATATATATAAGCTACAATCAACATCCAAATGAATGCTTTGACGATGATTACGGTTTTAAAAAGGCGAACAATTAAAAGATACATTTACCTTACTTAAAAATTGCTAAGTTTATTTATGGTGTCTTTTACATATAAAAAAAACACTCAATATTTGGCTGATGAGGAGACTTTGTTTTAAAAAAAAAACTGTATGCCAAAATTATTGTCCGTGGTTTAATGTCTACACAATAAAAACATCGTTTCCGAAACGATCGTACAAATTATTGACTTTGTTGTTGTTCCTTCTTATGAAACAGATTTTTAATTTTTAATTCTAATTTGAATTTTAAATTATCAATCACATTACTAAATAATTCCGTATTAGTTTATTTTATTTTGTTTTGTTTTGTTTTTTTAATGGATCATCATCTTTAGTGTAATTATATTCATGCACATATTCTACATGATTTATACTTGCGTAATATTTGCGTAAAAAAGTTATAGTAAACACAAACTTCTTTCTATATATATATATTCATGTGTGCGTATATATATTTGCTTTTAAAAAGTTTCCTAGCAAACTCCTCTGTCATTTTTTGGTCTACAGACATAGAACCTTATATATACGGTATTCTAACTCATGTGAAACTTTGGGTTTTAGCCGGGAGAAATAGGTGCAAATGTGTAATAATTTTAAATAATGGAATTCGCCAGGTGAAGGTGGAACGACGGATTTAAGATATGCATGCGTAACGTAATAGCTATTGATACATCCTTTAATTTTTAGCCTTGCAGCAAACATGTCTTCATAGCTCAGGCATTAATGTAAAAGGTAAAGGTAAACCGTAAGCTAAACGTTATAGTTTCGATTCTCGTTTGTGGCTCACGAGTTATTTCTTTTTAACTTTTTAAATAATTATTATATTTGGGTCTAATATAGTCTATATATAAAAGCGAACATGTGTGTTAGTGTGTGACCTTTTTGTATATGTCCGCCAAAGGCTTTTTTCGCTGGGCTTCTCGATCGGCTCACTCCTTCTTAAAACTTTTTATATGCTGTCTAAATCATATCTACGACTTAAGAACAGGGGTCGCGTCTATCTTTAATTTGCCCGACTTTTACGCGTTATTTTCGAGATTTTTTTTCCGATCGCCGCGTCTTCGTTACAATTTTCAGTATAAAAAAGTGAATGATGGGGCGGGGGAAATAGAAACTGGCTTGCAGCGCCAAACTTAGTTTGACCTTAATAAGGTCAAACATCACGAGACTGAACTTTCTCGCACCTGTCAATTTCACTATATAAACGTTAAATTAAGATAGCTTTCACTTCCTCTCCCCACGTGGCCAAGATGGTTAAGTGTTTGGGTTTTTTCCGCTTTCGTTTCCACCTTCGCTTCAAGGCTTTGGGTTCGAGCCTACCTTCCTACTGAAACTTTTTTTTTCTTTTACACCTCAAACATCAGGCCAATGTTTTTTAAACAGGGTTGTTTTGATCTACCCCCATCACACATACCTACAAACACCCGGGCAACGCCGGGTACTCCCCCCCCCGTTAGTCTATAATATAAAAGGCAAAATGTGTGTGTGTGTCTGCCAAAAACTTCCGACGGATGAGTCAGACCATGATAAAATCAATATCGTTTTTTTGTCTCGGACAACAAATATCGAAAAATTGGCCTAAAACATTAATTCTTTCACCGTCAAGTGGGCTGTTTTTTACAAGGAGGGGTCACTTTTTTCGTTGACATTTTATCAAGTAATTCAAAGCTTGCGTCAACGACGTCGCATGACAGACGTTATTTCGACCGTCCGTGACGTCACAATCGCGGTGGGCGCATTGATATGACCGTTTGCTTTTTGTCCACCTCCTTTTCCTCCTGCCTGTTACGGGTTCGAGTTTGCCTACTGCGCCTAATTTTTTTTTGTTTTGTTTTAATTGTTTTGCTCAACCAACACCTTTACACTCACTTCTACACACCCGGGCAACGCCGGACATCTAGACTAGTAAAATAATAAATACGAAATCTGCATTAATAAAATATCATATTTAAGCGTATTTTAGGACCGAGCAATGCTAATGGTCGATAGAAATAGTAAAATCAGGAGATGCAGGGAAAAAGGAAGAGTTGTAGTGGAGGGAGAATGATGGTGGAAGAGGAAGGGGTTGAAATAAAAGGGGGTGATTGAAGGAAGACAATGGAAGATAGTTGGGGGTGAGGTGAAGGAAAGAAGGGGTTAGATGTCCCAAAATTTTCTGCTCTAATAGTTTCTTCCTTCGAATTACTAGACTTATGGAATTCCCTCCCTGTTTCCCATTCTTTTTACTGTACTAATATGCGCAGGTGCAGATGTAAGGTGAACAAACATCTCGCCATTCAACTCCTCACGTTTTCTCATGTGGCAATATGTCTTGTTCAGGATTAAAAAGAATATAAATATATAAAATTAATAATTTATCAAATACACGGAATTTGCCAATAAACTGAAAAGGATATGGAAGATGAAGAAAGTCAAGATGTCACCGATAATAATAGAATTAATAGGAACGTTTCCGAAAGACTGAATATGAAAAACATCCTCGAGTGCGGAAACCACCCCACATATACTGCGAAAAATAAAAAAAAAGGTCACATGAAAGTTGTACTATCATGATGACAAAAAAGTTCTTGCGGTTTTTAAGTTTTAAATTCGCATGAACATATCTCGGCTCAAACAGAAATTTAGTGATCGAAATAAGCACCGTCAGAATCAACACGCTTTTGCCTAATGCAAAACAAGTGTATTTATGTCAGTAACGTAAAAATCTTACGTTCTGGTGGCGGTGAAGTCGCTGAAGACGTTTTGGATATCTCTTAGGTTTATTGAAGCATTTCTCACGCAGAAAGTTGGCGAGATACTTTAAAAAGTGGTAGTCGGTAGATGAGAGGTCTAAAGAGTATGGCGGATGAGTAAGAGTTTTGTAGTACAATTCGATCAACTTCGGCTGGGTCGTTTTTACAACGTGCGGTCAAGCATTGTCGTGCTTGACTAATGCTGGTGTGTTGTTGAAGTTTTTGATGCATTTCATCAATTTGTTTACAGTAATTCGCTGTGATGGTTTCGCCTGCATTAAAAAAAATCAATGAGTCCGGTCGCCGTCCACCAAACAATTAGCATGACCTTCTTTTGGTGAAACTCTGGCTTCAGGAAGTTTTGTGGAGTTTCGGTGGCGTCTAACCACTGAGCTGAGAGTCGCCAGTTGTCATAAAGAACTCACTTTTCATCGCAAGTTACAACCCGGTGGCGAAACGGAACATTCTTGTTGAGTAAAAGAGGGGAAGATGACACGTTATAACTGCATTTCTTTTGATTGTCGTTCAATTCGTGAGGCGCCCATTTATCAAGTGTTTTTGTCTTTCCAACCTCTCTAAAGCGGTTGGAAATCGTAGTATACGTTACGTCTAATTCAGAAGCAAGTTCTTGAACAGTTGTGTGTGGATTGGCTTCAACTAAGGTTCTCAATTGATGGTTTTCAACATCCGATGCCTGACCAATACACTCATCATCTTCAAGACTCTCGTCGCCGCCATGAAAATTTTTAAACCACCAGTGTGTTCTGTGCATTCAGTAACGGGTGCGGGGCAAAACGTTTCGTTGATATCGCTAGCTGTTTCATCAGATTTTCGGCCTAGCTTGAATTGAAATAAGAAAATTGTGCGAATTTGCTTTTTTTCATCTTGTATTCAACCTTCTGAAAAGAAACTATAATTGTTTTAAAACGATTGTAATTTAAACGAAATCTCAATACCCCTTATGTAAAATCTACAGTCTGTAGACTGAAAATTGACTGAGTAGTTTGGTAGGGAAATGTACACACAGACAGACAATTTCACTTTTATAGATACATATGATGTAAATATCTTAACCATATTATTAAATTTCTTTTGGAAAATCGACTGCAATTTACGTGTTTCTCTAATATGTGGTGTTTTCCTTGTCAGTATTTAAATCTAGAATAAGGATTTATTTCCCGCCGTACCTCATAAAGAATACAAGTGTTTACGAGAGAAAATCACGAAAAAGAGCTACAAGTTTCCAAGGCCAAGCGATGGCGGAAAGTTGACCGTGTTGAGGGAATAAGAGAATTGCTTACGTATAGCGTAAGACGTTTGGGAGAAAAATTAAGAATTTCTTTTGCAGGATCCATCCATGCAGTCTTGAAAGACAAAGGATACTCCTTAGGGGCAGTAGCGCGCGCAATTGTGAGGCAAGCGTTGCGCAATCACTCACCACACCTCTCCTGAATCGGCACTGTTTGAGTCCAGTCGCAAAGAGAGGACCAGGACGACTGGAAACAGTGCCGAGATAAGCGGAGAGCACATAAAGCACCTGAAAGTCCCAAATGGTCACCCATTCAGTACTGACCAGGTTCAACGTTGCTTAACTTCGGTGATCTAGCGGGAACCGGTGTGTCAGCGTGATTATGCCGTATCCCTGCAGGATAAAGCTCTGGTGAAAGGAATTTGGATTGATGATGGGAATGGTGGGCATAGAACCCTGTTTAAGGGATTATCTGTGAATATAAGACCATCATAAAAAAAACTATACTGGGATGATAAAAAAAAAAAAAACATCCAATCGGTGTGCAAGCCCCTTACAGAATTCAAAGAAAACATTAATTCAGTGCACAAGGCCAAAGCATAAAACACGTCAGAATTTTCATTTTGAACGCGAGACGTTGAACAAGCGATGAAACCGTAATGATACCTGGCATGTTACATCGATTCTTTATTTGACGAAAATTTGCGATTTTTAACACAACTGAGTTCAAGCAATTCGACTCGTTTTTTTTTTTTTTTGCTTTTTTTTTTTTTTTAAACGACCGTTTATCGAGCTTCATTGCACGGAGTAGCCTTGAACTTTGACCGGCATTCTCCATCTTTGAAGTGTGCAAACATTAAAATAAAACGGTAAAATAAGTTTTTTAAAAAAATATGTTTTCGCGGTGGAAAATAAAGAAAAGAAAAATTTCTCAACAATTGACGGAATTGAAGAATAAGTTATTTTTAGCAAAGAAAAAAAAACATATAGAAAAAAAATACAAACAAAAAAGAAACATCAAAGGTGATTTTTTACGGCATATCTACACTTATAGAGTTATGATTTAGATCGGATTTGTATTATTTTAATAATCCTTACTATGTTTCGACCGATGTAACCTCCAATCTTCTTCAATTACAGAAATTTTTCTGTCAAACTCGTGAATCTGTACGGGATCTCAAACAAAACCATTTATTTGATCCTCAAGAGGTAGTTGTTCTTGTTCTGTCAGTTGCTGTCTGATACCTCATTGTAATATAGCATTCTATCCCAGTAGGTCTTTTCAAAGAAATGTACGTTTTTGAAACTCTCTCTCTCTCTCTCTCTGTTGATTGTTTTCCTCCTAGTTTTAAAAAATAAGGCCAATAGACGTACCCATGTTTTTGCAATTATCAATTTCTGTTCTCGTCAGCTCCTTATATACACGTTTACACACGTGACACCACACGTTGCAGACTCAGTCGCAAAGGAATATAGGACAAGTAATAACTTTTTTTTAACAAGGAAATTTATTTCCTCATTCTGCCACCACCCGTGACTTCTCCTTACGGGTTTGACGTCACCCACGTCTCTAACATGATCCCCTTTGTTATAGTCTTTCTTTTTCCCTACCGACCACGTCATTTCGCGTGCATTTTCATACGCGCGTCCGCGTTCTGTTATATTTACATCAAGTGACTTCATGCATTGCAACGATTTTCATAAAGAAAGTGTTTACTAATGATCAGTTCTTTTTTTTATATAGGCATAACCACTAATCAAGGCCAGAGACAACTCGAGGATAAGGGTTAAGAGTGTACAGTAGTCAATTGGACAATATAGTAATCGTTAGTAACGGAAACTCGGTAAATTTGTTAACTTAAGGGGAACGGCTCATCAAGAACTTGTTTACATTGGACTTGAAGACAACCATGTTGTAGTCAGCTGGGAAGCAGGAAAACGGAAGACAATTCCATAGGCGTGCAGTTCTAAAAAAGAAACTTTGTTCATGGAATCTACGTTTAGGTTTAGGCACAGATAAAGAGTGGGGGGAATTATTGATAGTGTTTTCAGCCAGACGAGTGTTTCTTGTGGAAGTTTGGCGAGGGGGGGCATAGATTGAAGCTCAGCCGAGCACTTGCCATAGATGATAGTCTTTAAAAGGTCCAAAGTTCAATCCCCTTATGAAGTTGATGCTGATAATAAAATAACGAATCACGGAACAAGATTCAGCTTATGTTTTCGTCATCATGGTTTTTACGGCATAGCAACACTTTTGTAGCTATTGACTGTAAAAAAAATTCACACACATTTATATGAGGGACATTTCAAAAGTAATGCGTTTTACTGTTCCGCTAGAATGAATCAGAGTAGATTACAAATTGCATTATTATGATAGCTGAACTTATGCATTTATGACTTGAAATTTCATCTTTCTGTTGCAGATATTGATGGTGTGAAACTAAGAAAATGAACCTCTATCATGGACATGCGTTATCAAAGAATTATTTTCCGTAATAACTATTTAACCAGTCTCTAGACAGAGATTTACATATACATTTAAACTGCGATAAAAAGTGTGTTGGATTTAGTAAATATTTTAAATTATCTCTAATATATAATATATATATATATATATATATATATATATATATATATATATATATATATATATATAAAAACAAGTTAGAAAAGCATTTCATCCAAGGCATGAACATTGTTAAACAAAATGTTTTTACTATAGGCTTTAAAAATAAAGGTACAAAGTTCTATTTGAAATTTAGTTATGTTCAAATGCACTTTTATAAATTTTACAAAGTAAGGTATAAATTGAATCAAAAAATTACCTTGGATTTATTTTATGTAATGTACATTCTGTTGCACTTTAAAAAAAAACATTGAAAATTTTATATCTATATCATTAATTGCTAGATGAAAGATAACGTTTTTAAATTGCAACAAAATGTACATTACATAAAATAAATCCAAGGTAATTTCTTGATTCAATTTAAATTAAATTTTTATACCTTAGTTTGTAAAATTTATAAATCTTTGAAGATAAATAAATTTAAAATTGAATCTTGTGCCTTTATTTTTAAAGCCTATAGTAGAACCATTTTGTTTAGCATGCCTTGGATGAAATGCTTTTCTAACTTGTATCATATCTTTTTAAGATTTTAAAAGTCGCCTTCTCTCTATTTCAGTTTGTATTTCTCCTCACACCACAACTCATTTTTGCAACCTCTTCTTTGTATTATTACAGGTCTGAATATTCTCTCTGGTTCAGGTTGTATTTCTCCTCACACCACAACTCATTTTTTACAACCCCCTCTTTGTAATACAGGTCTGAATAATGAGAAAATCTTAATTTTTTTAACAAAAGCTTAAAATAACTTTTTTAGATTAAATTTTTTAAAACTTCTTTCAGAATAGAAAATCTTTAAAATTTAATAAGGAACATATTTCATATAGGTTTCATTAACAAATATTCAGTACATAACGAGAAAAATAGAGATGAAAATTTCAAAAGGACTGTATAACTGGTTACGGTCAATAGTAGTCCTCGCCAGCGAAAGTCTTTGTTATTCTATTATTATCATTATTATTTAAAACATTTTGTGTCCTGCTCTTTCGCGCGAGGACTAATAGGATGAGCCCTGTTTTCTATGTACAAAATTTTAGTAAAGGTTTTCTCTTTTCATCCTTATGTAGTTAAAATCTGTTTTCAAATTGAAGATTTTTGCGAAATCGGCTTCTGCAAATGCTAAGTCTATTTCTTTTTAACAATTTTAGTGAATGCCTTTTTTTTTTCATCCATATATAAATGAATTCTCTTTCGTCATTATAAACTTTTTAGAAGACGGATTATATAGGTGCTAATTAATTAAAGTTATTTTTTTTCCTTCCGGGAATCTAAACTGGATTCTTTTTTTATTTTTGCATTTTTTATTATAAGCTTCTTTAGACATATATATATATATATATATATATACATATATATATATATACATATATATATATATACAGAGAGAGAGAGAGAGAGAGAGAGAGAGAGAGAGAGATAATACTTATAGAAATATACCAAATTAATATCACAGTGGCATTTATGCAGTGGATTTCTATCAGTATCTTGTTTCATTATCGATTTTTGGGCGATTATCGAGACGCTTAATATGACCGCTTTATGTCCGCCACTTTGTCGATTTTCTAATTTAGCTACTCGGCACTTTTTTCCCTTGTGTGTAAGTTTTTGCGACTGATCTCTTGTCTCCCAATATTCAAGGGATGGTTATTGAACATAATTTGGGGGTTACTTTCCTGCGATCAGTTAGTAAAGTTCAAATTCTAAAATATAGGATACTAATTTTGATGACCAGGTTTTATAGGCTTTTCGAAGTTAGTGTGTACGTGTGTGCGTATATGGGTATATAATTTCATGTATTTACATTAATTGAAATAAAACAATATTGCAATTTGTGTATGGATTTTCAACATTTACTTCAGCAGAGCTTAATAACTGTTTTGAGCTAGGTATTAATACGATAGCGTGTGTTTTTTTTTTTAATTTTGTGTGTCACGTTTATATCTGAGTGACTGTCGTTTAATTGTTATAGACTTCCACTTCTTGTAATAAATAATTTTACCAAGAATTCTTCATGTGTATTGGTTTCGGTTTTGAATATAGCTGATGACACCCCAGTAATCAATTTTTTTAATAAATAATTTTATCAAGAATTCTTCATAAGTTTTGGTTTCGGTTTCGATTATGGCTAAAGAATAATTTTTACAAAGTTTTTCAACGACAAATGTTAGATTATGCTAATAGATATTTAAAATGCGGTCAGTGCATTTCACTACAGCATCTTAACCTAAAAATCCAAGCTTGTGTGGCGTTTTGAAGGGGATATCATTCCAAGTTCTTGCCAAGCACGTTTTCAAGTTATCAATAGTGTATGTTTCCTGTTGCTCCCGTCCATGATGTGGCTATCAAAATCTAAATCGAAGAAATCAACAAGATGTAATGAAATCAATGTGCAGATTGCACACCCATTCGACAACAAAAGAACCAATCAAAAAATAGTAACCACGCATTTTATTCATGATCTAAGCTGACTTTAAAATTTACCGCTTTTTTAGCGACTAACACCCGAAAGTATCCTGTACCTCTATAAGGCCACTATTCGCCCATGTATGGAGTATTGCTGTCATATTTGGGCCGGTGCATCGGCTACTAGTCTCTCGCTCCTTGACAGGGTTCAAAAGAGAGTCGCAAATCTGATAGGCCCTAAACTGGCATCTAAACTTCAGCCTCTGTCCCATCGTCGAAACGTTGCATCCCTCTGCCTGTTCTACAAGTATTATAATGGTGAATGCTCTGAAGAACTGCAAGCACTTGTGCCCCCACGACGTGAACACCCTCGACAGACCCGACAAGCTGCAAAATCCCACCCCCACACTGTAGAGATCCCTAGATGTAAAAGATCTTTCTACTCCAGTAGTTTCTTCCCCAGAACAGCTAGACTTTGGAATTCCATTCCAGGTCACTGCTTCCCCAACTGTACTGACATGCATAAGTTCAAGTGCAACGTGAACCAACATCTCGCTGCCCTAATCCCTACATAGTACCCCAGTAGATGTTTCCCCTGATAGTAGCCCCCTACACCAAAGTGGCAATGTGCCTTGTTTTGGGGTGAAAATGTAATAATATATATATATATATATATATATATATATATATATATATAACTACTTCACTATTTTAGTTTTAACTAGTTTTTAGTCTTACATATATATATATATATATATACATATATATATATATATAGAGAGAGAGAGAGAGAGAGAGAGAGAGATGTATATATATATATAGATATATAGATAGATAGATAGAGAGAGAGAGAGAGAGAGAGAGAGAGAGGGAGAGAGAGATGTATATAGACATAACCTTAAGCTATTAAATTAATTACCCGGTTAATATATTATATATTTTAGAGATAAAAATTAAAGTTATATGGAAATTCAATTATCAATAAAGGTTATAGGACGGAGAATGAACAATGGCAGTTGGAAACCAAATGCTTTTTGTCAAAAGAGAAAAAGCCGACATTATACGAATGTAAAGGTTAAAAACATTATTGATATGCATAAATATGTTGTGTACAATATAGATAAGGAACTTTGTATACACGATTCTTCCGTCAGGGCTTCCTTATTCAAGAACTCAAGTTTGGACTATTTCTTCTGCTTACTTTTTCGGTGACCATAATACTCATACAGAAATTTAAAAAAAAAAAAATGGGGTTTGTATTACTGTACACAAAGATTCGAAAAAGTTGTCAAAAAACAAATATATAACAAATAAATGTTATCAAAGGCAAGATAAGTTACTTTTCTACCAAACTGGATATATTTTTTGTGTTTTTATTCAACGTAACATGTTTATTCAGCTCGAAAACCATACAGTGTTTACCGATGTATTGGAAAATTCAAGATGGCGCCTCACTCCCTCTTTAACACGGTAAGTTTGGGAAAAGGTGTTATAAATAAAAACCTAGAAAAGTACTATTAAAAACCCGCCGAATATATGTCAAGCTATGTCACGGTAACATATATTGAGCGAGTTTTTAACGGTATTTTATCCAGTTTTTTATTTATAACACCTTTTCCCAAACTTACCGTGTTAAAGATGGAGTCAGACGCCATATTGAATTTTCCAATACATCGGTAAACACTGTATGGTTTTCGAGCTGAATAAACATGTTACATTGAATAAAAACACGAAAAATATATCCAGTTTGGTAGAAAAGTAACTTATCTTGCCTTTGATAACATTTATTTGTTATATATTTGTTTTTTGACAACTTTTTCGAATCTATGTGTACAGTAATACAAACCCAAAAAATGTTCTTCTGGATTATTCTGCAAGCGAGTGTACTGGATATTAATTTTATTTTATTTTATTTTGTAGTAAACCTAATTCCTGATGGATTATCCTTCAAGAATTTTAGTTGATTTACATTTTAACTTTCTTAATGTTTAGTTGAGCAACTTTCTTGAAGTTATATATTTGGATTTTACCGTCACTGGATTATTTATCTTCCACCAGACTATCCATTCATGTGTAATCACCTTTTTCTTCACCATATTCCCTCTGCTTCACTTTTTTGTTATCAAGTAAGATCTTTGACTTACTCGTTGTTTCATCAAATACTTTTGCATGCAAAATCCGATCCCGCATTTTGCTAATTCATACCCTCTGATGGGAAGGAAAGTATATCTTCGAAACTCCGCGGATTAAGGACTATCCACTTATCTAGTGTTTCCTTTTCAGATTAAATATGTTTTTAACTCTTTTCAAAGTGTTTTTTAACATGTTTTATTAACTGTTTGCTCATATTATATATATATATATATATATATATATATATATATATATATATATATATATATAAATGTATATGTATATATATATACATAAGATTGTTGATTTATTTATTTTTATGAGCGATTCTCAAGTTTTTCGATGTTTCTTTCTTGTGCTTATTAAAACAGAAGGAGTTATCTGCCATTTGTTTCCTTTTCAGATTAAATATGTTTTTAACTCTTTTCAAAGTGTTTTTTAACATGTTTTATTAACTGTTTGCTCATATTATAGATATATATATATATATATATATATACATATATATAAATGTATATGTATATATATATACATAAGATTGTTGATTTATTTATTTTTATGAGCGATTCTCAAGTTTTTCGATGTTTCTTTCTTGTGCTTATTAAAACAGAAGGAGTTATCTGCCATTTGTTTCCTTTTCAGATTAAATATGTTTTTAACTCTTTTCAAAGTGTTTTTTAACATGTTTTATTAACTGTTTGCTCATATTATATATATATATATATATATATATATATATATATATACATATATATATAAATGTATATGTATATATATATATACATAAGATTGTTAAATATTATTACGTGTATAAAAGTACTAACTTTTATGCGTGTAATATATATATATATATATATATATATATATATATATATATATATATATATATATATATATATATATGAAGAATAAAACATGTATAAATACATTTGAAGCCCAAACTACAACGCGAATTTTTTTTATAAAATAAACGGGTGTTTATTTTTAAAGAAATATATTTCGGAGTAAGACTCCTTTGTCAATCTTTTTTTCCGCTTCTTCCTCGACGTAATATAGTGGAAGGTAGTTCGATATATATATATATATATATATATATATATAACTACTTCATTTATTCGCATAAATTTAATATACGAAAGTATAGATTTATGCGTAAACTTTAAGTATTTACTTCAAAAGTGCTCAATACGTAGGTAGTTAGTAATTTATAAAATATATATGGCGATTAAGCTACACTGAATATTCTGCGTTTCATCCAACTATAGGATTCGTCAGGCTTATGCGCGAATTCTGTCGTTGCTTCTTGTTTTTATATATGTTGAGGATTTCTAGTCGGCCAATCAGCTTTCTAGTATCCACCGCGCCCTTTCCTACCAGCCAATGGGCATGCATTTTATCAAACAAAGGATCTGTTTTAGAACTAGGTTAGTGGTTTTAGGTGGCAACGCCGGGCAGAAATAAGCTTGGTGTTGGGATTAATAATAAATTAATAGCAAATAATTTTGGGTTTGAGATTAATAGTTAATTATTAGTAAATAATTTTGGGTTTGAGATTAATAGTTAATTATTAGTAAATAAGTTTGGAATTAAGAACAATAGTAAATTATTAGCAAATAATTTTGGGTTGAAATTAATAATGAATTAATAGTAAATAAGTTGTGTAGTTGAGAACAATACTAAATTAGTAGCAAATAATTTTGGGTTTGAGATTAATAGTTAATTATTAGTAAATAAGTTTGGAATTAAGAGCAAAAGTAAATTAATAGCAAAAAATTTTGGGTTAACATTATTAGTGAATTATTAGCAAATAAGTTTGTATTTAAGAATAATAGTAAATTAGTAGGATATAATTTGAGGTTTGACATTAATAGTGGATCTGATCAAATGCCTCTCTTTTCAAACTGTCCAACTCCTCAGGTGAAACTGACACATTTCCTTTCCTCATGTGTCTCTTGAGCTAAGCATGATCGATTCTTTTCCCGTTCTGAACAGCCTTTTTTTGAAAAACTTGAAGCGCCTTTTTGGACCATGCTGAGGACTGAGGACGTTTCTTTTTCTTTTTATATATATATATATATATATATATATATATATATATATATATATATATATATATATATATATATATATATATAGTATATTATATATATATATATATATATATATATATATATATATGAACAAATGATTAATAAAACATGTTAAAAGACATCTTGAAAAAGAGTTAAAAATATATTTAATTTTAAAAAGGAAGCACAAGATAAGTGGATAGTCCTTAATCCGCGGAGTTTCGAAGAAATACTCTCCTTCTCATCAGAGGGTAGGAATTAGCAAAATGCGTGATCGGATTCTGCATGTAAAAGTATTTAATGAAACTACAAGTAAGTCACAGATCTTACTTGGTTAAAAAAAAAAGGGTGAGGTAAGGGGAATAGGAGGTAAAAGACAAATGATAAAAAGATTTCACATGAATGGATAGTTCGGTGAAGGGTAAAAAATTCAAGAATGGTAAAATCAAAACGCGGTTGAATTAAAAATTTCCAATCCAACAGGTAAGTTCCAAATGGTCAAAAATGATCCGAAAGGCAGAATTCCTTTGAAAAAATCACAAATGGAATGAGTTCCAAATCATTAAAAGAAAAGTTCAAATGTGCACAGAAAAAGCACTGGAGAGAATATTTAAAACACGTCTGCCGGAGGAATCAATTATATATATATATATATATATATATATATATATATATATATATATATATATATATATATATATATATATATATATATATATACTCCTATGAATTCGTTTTTCTTTTGTGTGTATTGATATTCATATTAAAACCCTCTTTTCTATTTATTTATGCATACGTATATATTTTTGTTTGATCTATTAGTCTATCTATATATATATATATATATATATATATATATATATATATATAAGTGAACGTGTCTGTGTATCCGTGTGTGTGTGTGTGTGTGTGTGTGTGTGTGTGTGTGTGTATCTGTGTATCTGTATGTCTGTGTACATTTCCCTACGCAATAACTCTTTCAATTTTTAGTCTACATACTCGAAATTTGATATACAGGGTAGTGAGATTTGGGAAAATCCATGTGATATGTTTTTGGCCAGAAATGTGGCTGTTAAGGGGTCAAAGTTCAACGATTTGACCTTTAAGAACTCTACCAAACTCCTCCGACAATTTTGGGTCTAAACACGTGAGGTTTTAGATATAGGTTCCTTGGACATGGATTTAACTTAATAACTTTATTTAAGCCCAAAAGAATAAATGTTGAGGGGTCAAAAAATGGGTCAAATTTTTAAAAAATTGATCTCTGCGGTCTCTTCCAAATTACTCAGACAATTTCTGGTCTAAATATTTGAAATTTTACATAAAGGGTATTCAGAGATAGGGCAAGCTTTTTCATCAGTTTGGGTCGAAAAATTTTAGTTACCAATATATAAATGTATGTATGTATGTATGTATGTTTGCATGTCTGCCTTAAACTTTCAATAGAGGTGACGGATTTTACCAAGATCAGTATCGTTTTGAAGTTCGACCTTTCATACGACAAATATCGAAAAATTGGCTAAAAACATTAATATATTCCCCTTCAACTAGGCACTTTTCTACAGAAGGTCACTTTTTTCGCCGATATTTTTGAAAGTTATCCTCTCCTTTAGATTGTCTAGCCTTAATTTTTAAAAAAATGTCGCTTTCAGTTTGGCGGTGGTCGTAACAGCATAAACGTTAGGTTTTACCCCGTCCTTTCTCTCCTTTGCGGTACGGGTTCGAGCCTGCCTTCCTACTGCCACATTATTATTTTTTTTTTTTGCTCAACATACACATCCAAACACCCGGGCAACGCCGGTATGAAATGCTAGTATATATATATATATATACTTCTTCTTCTTTCTTTCTTTACTCCTATAAATGCGTGTTTCTTTTGTGTGTATTGATATTCATATTAAACCCCCTCTTTTCTATTTATTTAAAAAGAAAATACAGTTTTCTTATATATGGGTTCTGGAATTGCATTCACTAGCAAACGATCTAGCTTATTTGCATATTCTTTTAAACATTCATTTTAATTAATTCCCTATTAGTTTTTTCGGTTTTCTCATGGGATGATCATCTAGAGTTAACTATTATGTGTAATTATATTTATGCAGATATTCTACATGATTTATACTTGCATAATATTTGCGTAAAATCTTTACATTAAACAAAAAATTGTTTCCATATATATTTATGTATACGTATATATTTTTGTTTAATCTATTAGTCTATCTATCTATCTATCTCTCTCTCTCTCTATATATATATATATATATATAAAAGTGAACGTGTCTGTGTATCTGTGTATCTGTGTGTGTGTGTCTATGCAAATTTCCCAATGCAATAACTCTGTCAATTTTTAGTCTACAGACTCGAAATTTGATATACAGGTTACTGAGATTTGGCAAGATCGATGTGATTGGTTTGTTGCCAGAAATTTGGCGATTAAGGTGTCAAAGTTCAACAATTTGACATTTGAGAACTCTACCAAACTCCTCCAGCAATTTTGGGTCTACGCATTTGAAATTTTAGATATAGGTTCCTTGGACATGGATCTAACTTAATAACTTGATTGGAGCCCAAAACAATAAATGTTAAGTGTTTATCATAGGGGTTAAAATTTTAAAAATTGACCTTTTTTTTTGTTTTGTTTTTTTGCTCAGCATACACCTCCAAACACCCGTGCAACGCCGGGCACCCATGCTAGTATATATATATATATAATAAAAAGACATCATTCTCTTTCATCACACTATGCAACCTCCTTTGAAATTTCCTATGACTTATTCCGTTTCTGAAACGGAACACGGTCATCCATTTCATTACATTAAAATTATATTTTCAAATATTTCTACTGGTATTTTGTTTTCTTAATTTCATTCATCCTGAGAAAGTCTCGCAATAAAGACGAAACGTTGATAAACACATAACTTGATTTGTTCCTAGTTTATTTCTATATTTCGTCAGAATTCTATTTCCCTTATTCCCATCTTATATGTGCGTGTGTGTGTGTGTGTGTGTGTGTGTGTGTGTGTGTGTGTGTGTGTGTGTCTGTGTCTGTGTCTGTGTCTCTGCGTGTGCGCAGATTGATCTTTATTATTGGAACCTTCGATTGATAAAGCGGATAAATATTGTGAGCCGCATATTTCCATCTGAAATGTTATATTACCGCACCTTTTTTTCTTGTAAAGTTTCAGCGCGCACATTACTTTATCTTAAAAGAAATAGTTTTCCGCAAGTTTCAACCGCCGTAAGACCTGAGAAACGCAACTTTAAAACAAAAGGAAAAAGAAAAACAAATACAAAATGTAGAGTATTTAAAATTCTTTATTGCTGTTGTCTGTTCCTTTTTGTTTGTTTGTTTTTAATGCAAAGGAGAAACCATATATAGCCGTTAAATACTGAAAAATCCATCATAGAATGGAAAGGGAAAAAATGAGTGAAAATGCATTTGATGGAAATAATGCGCGTTTTTTTTATGTAAATTTGAATGTTTCTAAGTAAGACATCAAGTTTTAAACACGATGCATTGAGTCAAAGTCGTATAATGTGAGAAGAATTTGTAAAAAAACTAGTAGAATTACCTGACGTTGCCTGGGATTGAATAACGATCAACGAATGTGCCACACTTTCAATAATTGAAATGATGAAATCGACCATTTTTCAATCAAATAGATTAGTTTTTTGCTTTAGTCGGGGACACACACCCTCTAAATAGTACTCCTGCAAATCTGGTGCCTAAATTGTTGCCCCTCACGACTAAATGGTTATGTGCCTTGTTTGGAGTGAAACGTCAATAAAAAAAAAACTGAGGTAACGAACAATTTTTAAGAGATTTATTAAGAATCGGAATCGGTGATTGTATTGAAATTGGTAATTTAGTACGGAATCGATAGTTGCGTCAGAATCGGGAAAAATATTGAAATCGTCCAATCACTAGTTTAAGCATTAGTTTTGTTTTTTGTTTGTTTTTTTTTTATTTAAAACTGGTACTCTAAATTTAAAATTAATTAAATTTTTAAAAGATTTATAAAGAATCGGAATCGGTAATTGTATCGGAATTAGGAAAAATATTGGAATCGTCCCATCATTAGTTTGATTATTATCATTTTTTTATTATTTATTTATTAAAAACTGGTACTCTAAATGGTTTTTCAGGAGAAAAGTGAATATTTTCATAGGCTTTTCTCGGAGGGAGGGGGTTCAGTTCGAATTGCCTATAGATTTCATAGTTCAACAAGGGGCACCTGAAAAAGCTCACTGGCAGAAACATGGTAAGGATGGCATCCTTGTCGTGAAGAATAGTCCAAATAATCAACACAATGCGAAATCGTTTCATTTTATTTTCTGACTATTAATAAAATTCTAAAAGTTTATTTATTTATGTGTATATATATACCAATAAAACTTTCGAACCGATAAATTGAAAAATTATTTTTTTCTCTCTGAAGGGTGTGAGTTCCTAGATTGTCCTTATCTATATATGGTTCGTAACGAACAACGCCGAATCACACAAAAAGACCGAAACAAAAGTTTTTAGGCCGTTTAATGCAATTGTCGAAAAAGTTACCTGCCCACGTCAAGGGAATTTAGCACAGTCTGTATACACCGCGGACAGGACTTGTGGCGCAATAGATAACGCGTCTGACTACGGATCAGAAGATTCCAGGTTTCAATCCTGGCAAGTTCGTTATAGTTTAAAACATCATTTTATCCAACGTTTATTCATTATCCTTACCCTTAATTATGGTATTTTTATTTTTTTAGTGATTTTGTTTTGTGCATATGGGAATTTTCCATACTTCCAGTTCATAAGGTAAGCGTTGATGGTAAGATGATGTCGAGTGTACTTGATGTTGAGTGTACTTAGTTTTGTGTTTGACTCGGCGTTGTGTGTGCTAACCCGACGCAGCCGCTCGTTATTCATATTATTTGGATATACGGCACACTCACGTTAACATATTGGTTCCCGTTTGATCAGCGAAGGTAAGCAATGTTGAGCCTAGTCAGTACTAAAATGGTGACCATTTGAGAATTCCAGGTGTTGTATTTGCTCTCGGCTTCTCTTGGCATTGTTTTAAGTCGTCTAACACTTCTCCTTGTCACTGGACTAAGGCTGTGCCGATTCAGAATGATGATTGGGCTTGCGCAACCTTTGCGTCACAATTACATTCGCAGTTACCTTTACAGTGTGTATCCATTGTCTCTTGAGACTGAACGGAGGCATTGCATTGCATTATTTGGATTCTTCGGACTAATGTTCTCATCTTGGAGTGTCATTTTCACAACGTTTCGATCGATGTAACCTCCGACGTTCTTCAAGTGTATCTTATCTATCACAGGAATGTTTCTGTCGAACTCGGGAATTTGGACGGAATTTCCAACAGAAACCTTTATTTACTTCACGGGAGTAACATGCTCTCGTTCCGTCAGCCATCACTGAATAGAGGTTCTAAGTAATTTGCAATTGTATTTTTCGGTCGCCTACACTGAGGATTGAACCTTAAACCTTCAGGAGAATATCAGTTTTACAATTGATTTTTCAAGTACTTTAACCACTATGCTTTTTTTATTATTTTGCTAAAAAGAATATATGTTCCAATCTTTATCAAAATACGCCTGTAGAAGGTTGGGGGTTACACCGTTCGAAACGTTCTTGGAATAGCATAGAAAATGAGAACCCTAACCCTCATCAGTACTATAGAGGGGGTTCTATGTCGATATGCGAACTTGGGATGAAGGGTTCGTCCTGATGTGTATGCTTCTCACTAAATGTCTATGGTGGTTCTTCACTATCTGAACCCTGTTATGTTGTTGCTTTCTATTTATTTTCCAATTCTATGATCGTCTAAATGTTCATATGCCGGTATGTGTGTTTGTGGTACATGTATTTTTGGACATACCTTAGTTTCATGCGTCGTTGATCTTGTTCACCTAAAATTCATCTTGTTCTTGGAGAGGGGGGTGGTGGAACCTGTTTGGACGAATATTCATTCATTTCCAAGAATTTTTTTATAGTTTTTATTCACTTTTCATGTGTCGAGCGCGAAGAAATTAAATTGGGATAAACGTTTCAATCCTAGAATAAACTAGAATAAATACATAATTATTACTTAAATTAAAAGAAATCTTTCAAAGAAACAACAGTATTTAAACAAAACTATCATCTTTCACTCTATTATTTTTATAAATTCGTCTTAATACTATCCGAAATAATTGTATCATTTCTACTATAAGCGCCATTGTTTGTGTTTTGCTGTATCATTGTGCTTTAGACAGTTTAGTTTTAGGAAATATATATACAATAATTTAATCTCTCTCCTCATATATATATATATATATATATATATATATATATATATATATATATATATATACTTCATTTATTCACATAAATTTGATATACGAAAGTATAGATTTATGCGTAAACTTTAAGTATTTACTTCAAAAGTGCTCAATACGTAGGTAGAGCTAGTTAGTAATTATAACACTATATATATATATATATATATATATATATATATATATATAATGTTATAATGGAATAATTCCAGGAGGAAATCCGGGTATGAGAGCTCAATGTGGTAAACAGAGCAATAACATAAAAATATAACACGGAAATTATGAAATTATACTGTTTTGTTTTTAAATCCCCGAAAGAGTGTTTCGTGGTAAAACAACTGATGATCCCTTAAATTAATATTAGGATTATTGTGAATTCGAGAAAGCAATTTGATGCAGCGATTGCAGGTGATTAAATGACTTACTGACGAAATAGTTTTCCAATGAATGATAAAATATTATAAAAATTAAATAATTTTTTTAGATAGTTTTAAAGGTTAAAAACTTATAAATATAACACGGAAATTACATAATTGTCGATGCAATAATTTATTTCAACCTTATGGTATTTTCAAGCGTCTAAACTAGACAATTACATTTTTGATACTGAAATAAAGAAAGAAAAAGAATCGGATATTTCAGTATCAAAAATGTAATTGTCTAGTTTAGACGCTTGAAAATACCATAAGGTTGAAATAAATTATTGCATCGACAATTATGTAATTTCCGTGTTATATTTTTATATTATATATATATATATATATATATATATATATATATATATATATATATATATATATATATATATATGGTAAAACCGGTAATTAATGAGTGCTCAATACTATTGCAGAGCAAATATGTGTTTAATTTCTTAATTACCGTTTAATCTGTTTGGTTACATATGTTTCAGATATTGGACATGTTTACGATCTAACAGCCTCGTCAGACCTTACAGAAGTGGTTGTTAGTATTAGAAAGAAGTGTTTTAGAAGTGAATGAGGGACGACCTGATAAACCATTCACTCTGCTCAATGTCCAAATTCCAGCTCCCATGTCATATCCAGCTAACCTGATCACGTGGTAACATACACGTAGATCCTATCAGCTGATATGATCTGCCGGTTTACTTGTCTATGATATGATTTTACTATATTTTGACAGTTTTTATCAACATTATTCATATTCATCTCTTGTTTATCTCTCAATTAAGATAGATAGATAGATAGATAGATAGATAGATAGATAGATAGATAGATAGATAGAGATGGATAGATGTCAGGACCGAGAGATATATCACTAATACACATAGATAAATAGATAGCTCGGCAGACAGATAACTTAAAAATACTTTGTTGTGTTCGAACTACTACATAAGAAATTACAGCTAAATAATTGGCGATTATTACATAAAGCAGTGTTAGTAATTTTCTTTTGCTTGTCATTTTACTTCAAACAAAGCACAGAGTCACTTAGTTGTAAAAGAATAATCTGTCTGCTCTTCGGATGCGCAAACATACATTTACACGTTTAAGTACGTTAATCTGCCAAGGTATTATATGCTTGTGTCGTTAGCTCAGTTTATTTATTTATTATTATTATTATTATTATTATTATTATTATTATTATTGACGTTCCACCCGATACAAGGCACAAAGCCACTTATTCGTGAGGGGCTACAATTTGAAACCAGATTTGAAGGGATACTATTTAGAGAGTTGAGCAGCGAGATAGCTATCTACATTACACTTGAATGTCTGCATGTTAGTACAGTCAGGAAAGCAGGAACCAGGGAGTCCAAGTGAAAAATCTATTCGAATATAAGGCTTTACGCATCAAGGGATCTCTACAGTGTAGGGCGGGATTTTGCTGCTTGGGTTTGTCGAGGGTATTGTCATCGAGAGGGTACTAGTGCTTTGAGTTCGTCAGAGCACTTGTTATTGAAATACTTGTAAAACAGTCACAAGGATTCCAAGTTTCAGCGATGCGACAGATGTTGGAGTTTAGTTGATAGTTCGGGGCCTAATATGTTGGGGATTCTTTTTTGAACCCTGTCTAGGAGCGAGAGGCCAGATGTGACGGTGGCAACGTAGTTAATGACACGGACCGGGTATGGTTACTTCGAACCCAGTCCGTTCGACAGAAACACTAACTAGAAAGATATCGGAGAAACGAATGCCAACAAAAATACGGAATTAATTAATCATGGTAATAAAATAACAGCGATCAATAGATTAAGAATATAATTGCTGCATTCCTCGCGACCTTTTAGGCCAAGGACATCGTGACCTTTGTTCAGTAGCAGTTCATCGCGAGCAAAAAGAAAATGGCCGCCATTTTGGGAAACTTTTGTTTTATTCGAACCGCAAATTCGATTTTTGTAGTCTTTCTGCCTTGGTCGAGGTCAAGTCGAAAATGATGTTTTTTTTTTGTTGTTGCAGACAACAGATCGACTGCCACGGTTTATGCGTTGTTGTCAGATTCGTCCATTTTTTTTTTTTTAATTTTTCGTTATTGGCGAGAAACTCGCTAATAAGATCTGACGGAAAATGTTTACTGATAAAAATCTGATGAAAAATGACGCGTTCATAAAAGGAAGGAAAAATAAACTGAAAATACGAGAGGAAATATATCTATTAATATATATATATATATATATATATATATATATATATATATATATATACTAGCATTTCAGACCGGCGTTGCACGGGTGTTTGGATGTGTATGTTGAGCAAACAACAAAAAAGTGGTAGTAGGAAGGCAGGCTCGAACCCGTACCGCAAAGGAGGAAAAGAACGGAGGTAAAACCTAACGTTTATGCTGTTACGACCACCGCCAAACCGGTAGCGACATTTTTTTTTAAATTAAGGCTAGACAATCTAAAGGAGAGGATAACTTTCAAAAATATCGGCGAAAAAAGTGACCCCCCCCACTGTAGAAAAGTGCCTAGTTGAAGGGGAAGATATTAATGTTTTTAGCCAATTGCTCGATATTTGTCGTATGAAAGGTCGAACTTCAAAACGATACTGATCTTGGTAAAATCCCTCGCCTCTATTGAAAGTTTAAGGCAGACATGCAAACATACATACATACATACATTTATATATTGGTAACTAAACATTTTCGACCCAAACTGATGAAAAAGCTTGCCCTATCTCTGAATACCCCTTTATGTAAAATTTCAAATATTTATACCAGAAATTGTCTTAGTAATTTGGAAGAGATCGCAGAGGTCAATTTCTTTTTAACTTTGACCCCTATTATGATCCCTTAACATGTATTGTTTGGGACTCAAATAAAGTTATTAAGTTAAATCCATGTCCAAGGAAACTATATCTAAAATTTCAAGTGCGTAGACCCAAAATTGTCGGAGGAGTTTGGTAGAGTCCTCAAAGGTCAAATCGTTGAACTTTGACACCTTAATCGCCAAATTTCTGGCCAAAAACCGATCACGTAGATTTTCCCAAATCTCAGTACCCTGTATATCAAATTTTGAGTCTGTAGACTAAAAATTGATAGAGTTATTGCGTAGGGGAATGTACACACACACACACAGACACGTTCACTTTATATATATATATATATATATATATATATATATATATATATATATATATATATATATATATACAATAAATTTGGGAGGGATTATTGATATTCATATTAAAAACCGTTTTTTCTATTAATTTAAAAAGAAAATACAGCTTTTGTATACATAGGTCGTGGAATTGCTTTCACTAGCAAAAGATCCAGCTAATTTGCATATTCTTTTAAACATTCATTTTAATTAATTATGCGTATATATATATATATATATATATATATATATATATATATATATATATATATATATATATATATTTGTTTAAAACGTTATGCCTACTAAACTCCTCTGACATACATGAAACTTAATATATAGGGTATTCGAATCCATGCGAAACTTTATATTTGGGTTTTAGCCGGGAAAATCGGTGCAAAAGTGTTAAATTTTTTTTTTAAAATGGAATTTGCCAGTTGAAGGTTAAACGACGTCATTACGAATATGCCTGCGAAACATAATAGGTATTAGTTCATGTTTTAATTTTTAGCCTTGCAGCAAACATGTGTTCATAGCTTAGGCATTAACGCCAAAAGAAAAAGTCAGTCGTAAGCTAAACGTTTTTGGTTTCGATTTTCGGTTATGACGCACGAGTCAGTTTTTGAAAACTTTTTTAAATCATGTCTATACATTGGATCCAATATAATATAATAATAAATACGAAATTTGCATTAATCAAAATTTATTTAAGGGTATTTTACGACAGGGCAATGCCAGGCAACCTGCTAGTATATATATATAAAAATGAGAATGCGTGTGTGTATGAGAATAACTCTCAAATTATATGCTCAACGAATTTTTGATCTACAGACTTGAAATTTGATATATAGAATATTCAGACATTTGAAAAAACTTTTAAATCCGTTTTTTATCTGAAATAAAGGCTTTTAATGGGTAAAAACTGAACACTAGCAAAAGTACCCGTCGTTACCTGGGTTCAAAAACAGCCTACAGAAAATGGACTCTGATTTATGAAAGTATGATAGGTTATGAAAAGGAAGGGTTGTAAAGAGATAGTTTCGAATTTGAGGGTATCAAAACCGAAGCAAAATATGATGAAATTAAAAATAAAATAGATAAACTCCATAATTTATTATATCATACCTGTTCAAACCGAAACACTTATCACAATATTCTGTGGATCTATATTAAAAAACCTTGTTAAACTTTGTGACATATTTCGATTCTATGGAGGACAGGCGCGAACGAACACCCCATTATTTTATTATACCATATTTCTTCAAACTGAAACATAATTATCAAAGTATACTTACGCAGATAGATATGAAAAGTATTTATTAAAGTTTGTGTCTATTTCCATTCTATGGAGGCCAGGCGCGAATGCAGACCCCACAATTTTATTATACCATCCCTATTTAAGTTCAAACATAATTATCAAAGTATTATTATGTACATCTATATCAAAAACACTTGTAAACTTTTTTTTTTAATTTATAATTTTTTTTATTTCCATACTTTGTGGACCAGGCGCGTACGCAGACCCAACAATTTTAATGAATCCTCATTATGCCAGATCAAACATACCTATTCCTGTGTCTCGATACATCTTCTATCATTATATGTGATCAGTTATCTATAATAATCAACCATATAGGAGCCTATTCGTGACCAGACACACACACAGACGTTCAGCTTTATATTATATATATAAACATTTTTATGGGCACATAATTTTATAACACTTTTGAATAACACCAAACGTAGTGCCATAATAAATTGCTGAGGGTTTAGTTTTTTTTTTCTCTCCCGCTGCCAACATTAACCTTGAAAAGGGTTGACTGAAACACGTCTGGATATATTTTCTTTTCTGTCCCACCCCTTATTTATCCCTTTTATCTAATTTATGTTTAGAGGAAATATATTTTAGAAGTGGATTTTGCTCTTCTTTATTAAAGTTTCGTTTTAGTGTTTTATGTTTAAACTATAGAAAAAAAAATAAACTACCTCCTCACCAATTAATAATGGCATTACGTTCGGTGTTATTCAAAAGTTATATATATATATATATATATATATATATATATATATATATATATATATATGTATGTATATATATATGTATATATATATATATATATATATATATATATATATATATATATATATATATATATATATACGCTTTATTTTTTATTTTTTTAAAGTCTGAGGAAGCTACAGACGGCCAAAAAAACGGCCGGGTAGCTGAAACAATAATGTAACTTAACAGAAAGATACGGTAATAAAAAATAAAACGCATATTTGCTCTACAACAGTATTGAGCACTTTCTTCAGTTTTTATTAATTACCATTCCCACTATATATATATATATATATATATATATATATATATATATATATATATATATATATATTGTTTTAACAAAATCAAGGCATCAAAGAATGGATTGATAGCAACAAATAGTGTATTTCATATATATATATATATATATATATATATATATATATATATATATATATATATATATATATATTATGACTTGAGTTAAAATTTAAAATCCAAGAGTCAAGTACCATGCATCCATTGTGCTCTAAACATATACATACGTACATCAAATTTGTTGCCAAGGCCGCTGAAAAAATGGTCGGATCCTTCTATCGATCCAGTAAATATCTCACTGCTGATGCAATTCTCTATCTATATAAGAGCCAGATACGTCCAAGGATGGAATACTGTTGCCACATATGGGCAGGAGCTGCTAAAAAAGACTTGTCCTGCCTTGATAGGGTTCAAAATAGACTTCGTGGCCTGGTGGGAGATGTCCTTTTCTCTTCGCTGCAACCTCTATCTCACAGAAGAGATGTTGCGAGTTTGCGAGTTTATCTCTGCTTTATCGTTATTTTCATGGAAAGTGTTCGACTGAGCTTCAATCTATGGACCCCCCTTGCCAAACTTTCACAAGAAACACTAGACTAGCTGAAAACATTATCAATAATTTTCCCCACTCTTTATCTGTGCCTAAACCTAAACATAGATTCCATGATCAAAGCTTCTTTCTTAGAACTGTACGCCTGTGGAATTGTCTTCCGTTTTCCTGCTTTCCAGCTGTCTATAATATGGTTGTCTTCAAGTCCAACGCGAACAAGTTGCTGATGAGCCGTTCCACTTAAGTTAACAAATTTACCGAACTTCCATTACTATCGATTACTATATTGTCCTTTTGACTACTCTACACCCTTTAACCCTTATCCTTGAGTGGCCGATCGGCCTTGATAAGTGGTAACGCTTATGTAAAAAAAAAAAAAAAACAAAAAAAAACAGAAGCATTCATTTCGAACGCCCGTTATATCAAAGAAACTACAGTGGATTTTTTATGTGCTTGGTTTACAGCTTGTGCGGTGATAATGGTTTCAATTAAAATTTTAAATGAAAAAAAAATCAAGTATCATGATCCAATTGTGCTTTAAATATATTTGGAAGTAAAATATTAAACGTTTATATATGCTAGCGGGGAGACCCGACATTGTCCTCGATTGAATGATGGTCAACGATTGTTTTACACTTCCTTTTTTTATTGTCATCGATATCGGTGAATTCGATCATCTTTGCGGTCTCTAGCAAACTATGAAGCCAATCTTGGATCTAAACATTTGAAATTTTACATAAGACATGCAGCAAGCTTTTTAATCAGTTTTGGGGCGAAAATTTGGCTGGCAAGAGGTCAAAATTTACAGAGTTGGCCTTTGCAGACTCTACCAAACTCCTCTACCAATTTTTCCGTCTAAACACTTGATATTTTAGATGTAGGTTACTTGGACACAGGTCAAACACTTTAATTTAATTTGAGCCCAAAATAATAAATGTTAAGGGGTCAAAATTTGGACGTCTACTGTATCTACCAACTTTTCTCTGTGTTGGTTAAGGAAGACTATTATATAGAAAGGCATTACCGTACATATACACTTTTTAATATATACATATGCACATAAAGTTATGAACAGTATATAGGGCCCGACCAAAGCCGGGCGGAACTGCTAGTATATCTATAAAAGTGAAAGTGTCTCTGTGTTTGTGTGGCGGTGTATATTTCCCTACACAATAACTCTGTCAATTTTTGGTCTAGAGATTTGAGATATGGCATAAGGAGTATTGGGATTTGGGAAAATCTTTATTATCGGTTTTCAGCAAGAAATTTCGCTGTCAAACTTTGAAAACTCTATCAAACTCGTCCTCGATATTGGGTCTAAACACTTGAAATTTTAAATGTAGGTTACTTGGACCTGGATCAAACTTTATAATTTGATTTCAGCCCCAAAAATACATGTTAATGGGTAAAAGTTTAAAAAAATTTTGACCTCTGCGGTCTATACGAAATTAGACCAATTTCTGGTCTAAACATTTGAAATTTTACATAAAGAGTATTCAGAGATAAGGCAAGCTTAATCGATTTGAGTTGATAATGTGACTGGCAAGGGGTCAAATTTAAAAAGATTTGACCTTTGGGTCTACAAATTTGAAACTTATACATAACGGGTATTCAGACATGCGGCAAGTATTTTAATTAGTTTTGGAGCGAAAATTTGGCTGCCAAAAGGTCAAGGTTGAAAGAGTTGACCTTTGCATATTCTATCATAAATAATAAATATTAAGGGGTCAAAATTGGGGTAAAATTAAAAGGAATTGACTTCTGCGGTCTCTACGAAATTACTCAGATAAGTTTTGGTCTAAAGTGTGATCATACGCAGGTAACGTTATGAATTGTGCATAGGGCTCGAACAAAGCCGGGCTGAAAGGTGTGTCAGAAATTTCGTGAAAATAGTGAATAATTCCACCCCATCTTTCCAAGCTTATAACTCCTCGAAAAATGCAATTCAAGCTCTAATTTTCTTTTCAATTAAAGGAGCAAGGACAAAGGTTTCATTAAAAAAAAAAAAAAAAAAAAAAAAAGAACGTTTTTTTTTAAAAAGGTTTTAAACTTCGGACTTTAAAGGTAAATTTCTAAAAAACAGTACATTTTTTTGTTTGTTTTAAATTTGAATATATTATGTATTGACCTTTTCTCTTCAATTTGTGAGTAAATAATTATTTACTTTTCGGTGTCTAAATTAATTATTATTAGACATTTCAAAATAGGAGGCGTGAATTATTCGACCCCCTGTCTTTCCAAGCTTATAACTCCTCGAAAAATGTAATTCAAGCCCTAATTTTTTTTTTCAATTAAAGGAGCAAGGACCAAGGTTCCATTAAAAAAAGAAAAAAGAAAAAACAAATAACGTGGTTTAAAAAAAAGGTTTTAAACTTCAAACTTTACAGGTAAAATTCTAAAAAAACACTATGTTTTTTTTTTTTTAAATTTGAATATATTATTTATTAACCTTTTCTCTTCAATTTGTGAGTAAATTAATTATTTACTTTTCGGTGACTAAATTAATTATTTACTTTTTAATAGACACTTAAAAATGGGGGGGGGGCGTGAATTTAAAAAAAAAACGTTTGTCTAAAATATTATATTCGATTTATTGGAAAGAACATAAAATTTCACATTGACCCTGAAAATATCGTAAAAGTAGAATCAATAGAAAAATTTTGATAGATTTTTAAAGTTTAAAAATTGAAAAATATTGAGTTCGGAAAATTCATTACTGTTAAAAAAAAATATTTCTATTATTTTTAAAACAACTTTAATAGTTTATTTTGGAAGTATAATCACTAAAGAAAATAAACAACCCACTTTTAACAGAGAAATTACGAGATTTTTATATTTTATTCGCAGTTTCGTGTTAGAGGTGTCAAAAATTCCTACAAAAATTCTGATACACCTACGGCTGAACTGTTAGTATATCTATAAAACCAACCTTTGTCCTTTGTCTATCAGCCTTCATGAGTTGATAATATAGAACTTGTATTGTACGAATGTCCCTGTAGAAAAATTAATGTACGATATTCCCCTGATGTAAATAAAGAGCGTCACCACAAAGTGGCTTCATACCTTGTCTGGAGCAGTTCCCATTAGAAATAAAAGTACGTTTGTCAGTGACAAGAACTTAATTTAATCTCTCCTACAAGCAAAACAAACCGTGGGTGTTGCTATCAATCACACCTTTCACCCTAGCCTCTTCTTTCTCTTCCACCTTTTACGGGTGTTCTCTTTTTATTGGTAACGTATGTTCCGTGGACGTCCGTCTCCAAGGAACTCCTTCGTTTTATTCCTTTTCCATAATTAAATTTTCTTCTCGTAAAAAGTTCAGTCTTGGAACGGCTCCAAATTGCAACAACACTCCAACCTAACCTTAACCCTAACCCAAACCCTAACCCTAAACCACACTACAGGCAGCTTGTAAAATAAATCGCTGTCTGTTTATTAAGACCGTCACATTTACTAGAGAAGGACTTTATGTTTGGCCTTTTTTGTGATGGGTCGATAATTATTCCGAAATAAACAAACGAAGTTCATAATACCTTTTATATATATATATATATATATATATATATATATATATATATATATATATATATATATATATATTCTTATAATATATACCAATCTTTATTTAAGAAGCTCAATATAATTACAGAGCAATATAGTGAGTAATATATATATATGTATATATATATATATATATATATATATATATATATATATATTACGATCCAGTAACTTATGTCTAAGTCTGACGAAGTTACTGGATCGCTAATACGATTCAGTAGCGGAAATATGTGTAACTAAACAGATAAAGCGGTAATAAAATAAAAAATATATATATTTGCTCTGCAATAGTATTGAGCACCTTTTCCAACTTTTCACTAATTACCAGTTCTGTTTTATATATATATATATATATATATGTATTCTTATAACATATACCAATCCTTATTTAAGAAGCTCAACGCAATTACAGAGCAATATATGGAATAAATGACAAAAAACTATATTTCAAAGTTCATGATATTGACCATCTTATAATTTATTCCTTTAATTCAGTTGACATATACAATTCTTTACAGTATCTGTTTCGTAGCGCAAAATCAATCACTTAATTACTATATCAATCAGTGAATCTATTCTGCCCTTAACTCATCAGAAGAAATAGCAACAATCAATCCGTCAAAAGGAAATAAAGAGCGTTTTGACATGATTAAAATTCGAAAATGGGAAGAGAAGCTGTCAATACCTTCCGATATGTTTGAATTGCGCCATTTTTAATATATATATTTTTTTGTGGAAATATATTTACTCATAATATATATAAGCTTTAGTTAAGAAGTTCAAATTAATTACAGAGCAATGATAAATGACTATATCAGGAACATCATGAACTGAATATAGTCTTTTGTCATTTATATGTATATATATATATATTACAGGACAACGGCCCATTTGACCTCCGGTTGACCCGTTCTCTTATAACAGATATATTTTATAATTAGCTCTAACTACGTATTGAGCACTGTTGAAGTAAATATTTAAAGTTTACGCATAAATTTATGCTTTCATATATTAATTTTATGTGAATAAATGAAGTAGTTTCATATAAATATATATATATATATATATATATATATATATATATATATATATATACGTTTTATTTTTTATTACCGTATCTTTCTGTTAAGTTGCATTATTGTTTCAGCTACCCGGCCGGTTTTTTTTTGTTTTGTTTTTTTTTTTGCTGTCTGTAGCTTCCTCAGATTTTACAGAAAAGTTCGTTGTTATGTGATGAAAAAGTGAAAGAGTGAACAGGGGAGGGGTGGGAGAAGATCGGGAAAAATATATATATATATGCACCATAGTCACTGACAGACACCTCCGTTCGACTCGACAAAATGAACTGCAAATAACCCTGCGGAAAAGAGGATATCCACCACCACTAATACGCAAAGGTATTGAACTGGCAGAAAAATTCCCAGTAAACCAACTAAGAAACCCTCCCCAAAAAAACACAACAAAGAACAAATGCTAGCATACGTCTCCACACACAACACAAACAATCCAGAACTATTTACACAGATAACGAAAAACCTTATCCTTCTCAGTCAGAACGATAAACTAGACAACATACTCAAAACAACAAAAATAATAAAATGCAAACGCCAACCCCAAAATCTAAAACACATCCTAACCTCCTCTAAACTCGTTCAAAAGGAGTCAAAAATGCAATGAATAGGGATGTGGAGTTTGTGACATAATAATAGAAGGAAATACATACACATTCAAAACATTAAACAATCCAACACAAACATTCAAAATAAAAAACAGACCTAAACTGCACCTCCAGAAATGTAGTGTATGCACTAAGATGCAAAGCATGCGACAAATCTTACATAGGCGCCACCAAAAACCTCAGCAATAGAGTGGCCTTACATAAGAGCAACATAAAAAATGCAGATAACAGACACTTCTATGTTTCAAAACACGTGTAAACATGCAGTGGAAATAGCTTCAAAATAATGCCAATCTTCCAAACAGACAACTACTTTTATTTACTTACACAGGAAAAAAAATCATAACAAGATTCACTCCCGAATTAATATCAACGCACAAACAAATGAAATGAAAAACACACCCGCACGCAGGTTCATACAAATGTACACCGCCATAGCTAATTCAGAACCGATACATTAAAAAAAAACACACACATACATACACACAACCACACACAAGCACAACGCCCCTACCTCTAGTATAACAAATTAAACAATACCTACTTACCTCGAAACCTACAACACTAAAATATACCTAGAACCACAGTGTAGTATCTGTTCCAACACTGCGCCCACCTCTTCTACCCTCAGTCAATGAAGGAGAAATTCTTCATGACTAAGATAATGCTCATTCTTATACTTGTGCCTTCCCAAGTGTCCTCTGCCTTCTGGGGAGCGAGATCTTCTCCACACTAAAAAGCGATCCTTAATCTGGCTCTGCCCACATGGGGAGACAAAAAATCCCCTATGTCTATTTATAAATAAGCCTTTTTATTTAAACAAATATAATATTATGAATGCCCCATCCGACTAAGATTAAAACGAAATCACAATAGAAAGAAACAAAAATAAAAAATAAAAATCACAATTAAATGAAAACATCTCTACCGATTACTCCTGTTTGAGAGAAGCCTGCCCCCCCCCACCTCACAAACATTACAAACGAACTTGTATCACATTTTCTTCCTTAGGAAAGCAAATAAATTTATAATATTATAAAACTATTAGACATATACATTCTACAAACTAATATAAGGAAAAACACACACGCAAGTACACACACACGCACACACCTACACACCCACGTGACCAAGTACCAACGAAGCCCTCACTTCCACCCAAGTAATAAAAAATAAAAATAAATAAATAAAAAGTAGTAAAAGGAGAAAAGAGAGGGAACAGCAAAAGACAGGAATGACCATAGTCTGACCCCAATAAGAAGGGTAGGAGTGGAACACACCCATGAAGACATTTAGAATTATTTAAAGACATTTCCACCGCTCGGGAAACATGTAACCAAAATGGACTGCGAGAATGCTTTTATACATTCTGAATACATTTTAAATATATTTTAAATATTTTTCACTTTGAATAATTTCTGAAGAGGACGCAACACCAAATTTCTGAAACGCGTAAAAAATATTTCAATGATTTAAAAACATTATTACAAATAAATATGATACCTTTTTATATTAAAAATCAAAAGACGGAATAATAAAATAATGTTAAAAAAATACATATCAATTGTTGGTGACCTTTCTTATTTAAATACACACACACACACACACACACACACACACACACACACACACACACACATATATATATATATACATATATATATATATAAGTGAGAATGCATGTGTGAGAGGACACTTTTCAACCTATATACTTAACAGATAATTGATATACAGACTTGAAAATTGGTATAGAGGATATTCAGACATGTGGAAAACATTTTAATCTATTTAAATCCTGAAAAACGGGCTGCCAACCTTGAAAATTTGTACGTGAGAATCGTCGAATTTTTTTGTTTGTTAAATATTTCACGAATGTGCATGCGTGAATAGTTCCCATGACACGTTCATTATGTTAAAAATAAGTAGGTTTGAAAAAGCCCTTTTAGCGGGTTGTCAAGCTGGCCTAGTGGTTATCGTACTTGACTCACTTTTGTCAGGTTTTGGTTTCGATTTCAGCCCGAGTATCTCCTTTCTTTTTTTTTTTTTTGCTTACAAGAAGTGAACCGTTTCAAAACATAATACTTGCATGCACACGTCTCAGTTTCTGTATGAATCAAAATATAATATTATGCATATTTTACGACCGGTCAACGCTTGGCGATCTGCTAGTATATATATATATATATATATATATATATATATATATATATATATATATATATATATATATATACAATAGTACAGAAGTTCAAAAAAACATTGGTACCGTCGGTTTCAAGCCCAACATAAAGGGGACCAGTTAATGGTAAAACGTAAATGATCTTAGGCTCTCGTCAGCCATGTTGCTTCTGTCTGAGGAAAAAATTTCAGGTCCGCATTTATTTTTTTATAATGATGTTCATTTTTATTTAACTATAGCTTATTCCTTTCTCTGTATATTTTATTTTATTCTAATATGGATTTTCTAATTTTTTAATTTTTTATTTAATGCATTTTAGTAAATATGTACTGTTCTGTTTTTTGCATGGTTTCCGGTCTGCCTTCTGTTAATTTTAGCTGGTGCAAGGGAGATAATTACTTTATCTTATTTGTTTCAGTTAAGGAGAGATAATCCATGTTTCAGTTGGTCCAAGGGAAATAATTAATCTATCTTATTTATTTTTTAACCTTTTTTATTTTATTTTATTTTAAATAGTTGAGGGAGGTATGCAGCCTATTTGATTTCTAAGTCTTTTATATATGTGTATTGTATTCTTTAAGGTAGCCATACTTTTCATACTTAATTTATACTTATTATTTATATTATCAATTGTCTAAATGTCCATTTTCACTTTACTAATTTATGCGCTAAGTTGACTGCCTCTAGAATACTCTTGAAGAAATTCCTTTAGGTGGAGTCTTCATTTGTTGTTCGGTCCTCCCAGTTTATTAGGAGTGCTTGTCTCCTACGTAAACAGGCTTTGAGGGTCTCACTGCGTACGTTCAAACAGGTCTTTTGAGGGTCATTAATTGTCTTTATAATGTGGTACTTCTCCGCATCACAAAAGGGGCACCGTTTTGAGGCTGGTGAGTATGTCGGTCTATATATATATATACTAGCAAATATATCAGGGGTTGCCCGGTATTAAACGTAATATTATGCTTTTTTTTAAAAAACAGTTCATTACTTTTAAGTAAAAATATGCTCCAGCTGAGGTGGAAACGAAAGCATAAAGACAATAAATCAAGTACGATAATCATTAGATCAGCTTGCCACGTATTTAAAAAAATGTTTTCAAACAACGTATTGTACACATGAGGAAGCTGTCATGTGAATGATCCGCGCATGCGCAGTCGTAAAACAGTTGACAAACAAATAAAAGTCTGATGACCTCCAAGTACCAATGCTTCAATTTTCATCATTTTTCATAATTCTTGGATATGTTACTAATTTCGACAATCATTTTTCATGATTTAGCCCACATTATCGCCCCCTCTTACTAGAATAATAACTTTCATACATTGATAATAATTCAAACTGGTAAATGAATTATATAGTAACTAGCGGGGCTACCCGGCGTTGCTCGGGACCGTATAAACAATGAGAAAATTGAATTTGATTTGGAATATATTTGTTATTCTTAGGAGAGAGGAATTTTTCATGTTTATGTATCATTTGCTATTTCGAGCAAAAGAATATTTTACCTATCCTAGGACGGGTATTACACGTAGGAAATAATTGTATCTTAAAGATAACCGCGTTGTAGTCAGTAAGGAAGCAGCCATTTTTTTCGGATGTTGATAGATAGAATTCCCCATTCGAATCCAATCAACTCCGTTAAGATTTTGACCTTTATGTGTCATGTCTGTCGTCCTCCTTATAAATCCACTTGAGGACACAAGAGGGCTATTTGATGCAGAACATGAAATGTGAGACGGTAATCATATCATCCGTAAAGATGCTGCAATCATATAATATATATTTACAAGGGGGACCATTCAAAAGTAGCCCGATTTTTCTAATGTTTCTCTTATCGACCAACTGACACCAAAATGCAAATCTTTTTCCAACAAGATGGCGATGCATGCCACACGTCTCACGGATCACTGACACAAGTTCATGATATGTTTATGGAAGAGAGAACAATAAGCAAATGGTTATGGCCACCATGGTCCCAGAATTTGTCAATATGTGATTTTTATCTTTGGGGGACTTTAAAACATAAAATAATCCTCACAATCTAGACCAACTAAACGAGGACGTTAGCAACGCTATCAGGAGAATCACCAGAGAAGATCTGCAGGCAGTATCTGCAAACGTTGTTAAACGTGCCCAGAAATGCATAGATGTCAGCGGGAAGCTCTCCCAGCATCTTTTATAAAACTACAGGTAATTTAAACAATAAAAGAATGTTTCTCTTCTCTACTACATTTTTGGGCTACTTTTAGGTGGGTCAGACTATATATATATATATATATATATATATATATATATATATATATATATATGTGTGTGTGTGTGTGTGTGTGTGTGTGTGTGTGTGTGTGTGTGTATGTATATATATATATATATATATATATTGTTTTTAAAAGATTAGTCTCCTTAACATGGCATCCCGATTTCGAATCTCGTTAGATTCAGCCACTCTGATGAGTCGGATAGACGACGAAACACGTGTCAGTAGATAATTATATTTTAAAAAACAATATATATGCCACTCCCCATGTGGGAGAACCAAATTGGTTAAAGGGAAATTATTCCCAATTCGCATACTCGCATTTAGGTAAAAATGCACTTTTGTAAATAATTAAATTTATTCAAAACGTATCGCAAAAATAAATAACATCGATATATATATATATATACAGGGTGGCCGAAAAGTCCCAGGACACTGGCCGAAAAGTCCAGACAACTCATTATGGGGTTTAATTAAAGGTCAAGTTTCTGGTATTAGATACGAAACCATTGATCAGCTAAAGCATGCGATTATTGCAGCTTTTGCTAGCGTATCAAGGAATTCTCTAAAAAAAATGGCACAAAGAACCTGGAGGCGAATGGAATTGTGCAAGAACAACGAGGGCCAACATACTGATCCCCTAGACCACTAAATTACTCTAGTTGTTTTCTGCTTTGTTTCTAATAAAGTTATCTTTTTTTGTTGAATATATATGTTTTCTGTGTGTTTCATTAAAAAATACTGTGTTTTATTAAAAATACATGTATAGTGTCCTGGGACTTTTCGGCCACCCTGTATATATATATATATATATATATATATATATATATATATATATATATATATATATATATATGTGTGTGTGTGTGTGTGTGTGTGTGTGTGTGTGTGTGTGTATATATATATATATATATATATGTGTGTGTATATATATATATATATATATATATATATATATATATATATATATATATATCTTCATCAGACCTTAACAGAACCATTTCAGTTACTGGATCGTTGATACGATTCGGTAACCGAAACATGTGTAACTAAGCAGATAAAACGGTAATAAAAACTACATATTCGCTCTGCAATAGGATTGAGCACTTTCTTCAGGTTTTTACTAATTACCATGCTTGCTATATATATATATATATATATATATATATATATATATATATATATATATATATATACACTTGTGCCCGATATTATTCATACCCCTCGGATCTTTGAGATTTTTATAAGAATATTGCTCAAACCAGAAGGTAGACAATATTAAAGGGATTTCAAACAATAAATCAAGCATAAGCATTTAATTTAAACTCAACAAATGAATAAATTATGCAAGTTTGAAACATTATACAATGAAAAACAATATTGGCACTAGTTCAAAATTATTCATACCTCTCTTACTAATAGTCAATAGCATGCCCTTCCCTCTTAATAACTGCTTGTAACCGTTTTGGATATTTATCAACAAGGTTTTTACAAGCATCAACACTGATTTTTGACCATTCTTCAATGCAGTAGTTCTCCAAATCCCTAAAATTTCTAGGTTTCCGCTTTTTAACCTCAGTTTTCAATATGCGCCTGAGGTTTTCGATAGGGTTCAGGTCGGGGCTCTGGCTAGGCCATTCCAAAACATTAATTTGATTATCCTCAAACCATTTCTTGACTATTTTCGCAGTATGTTTTGGATCATTATCCTGTTGAAGGACCCAGTTTGGTCCTAAATGGAGCTTCTCCGCATCCTGTCTAATGTTTTTCTGGAGTATCTCCAAATATTGCTCCTTCTTCATGGGTCTATCTATCTTGACCAAACTACCTGGACTACTAGCCGAAAAGGAGCCTCAAAACATTAGGCTACCACCACCATGTTTCACCGTGGGTATGGTGTTCTTTGGGTTGTAAGCTTCTCCTTTCTTCCTCCAAACGTAAGAAGATTCCATATGACCAAACAATTCAATTTTTGTTTCGTCAGTCCACAAAATACTTGAGAAAACGGACTCGGGAGAATTCACATGGGTCCTAGCAAACTTTAGACGTGCTGCAAGGTGTTTTCCGGTGTGCAATGAAGTCCTTCTTGGTCTTCTCCCTTTCAGACCATTTTCATGCAGAGTCCTTTGCAATGTTTGCCTTGATATTTTTATGCCAGAAGACTCCAGATTTTCTAAAATGTCCTTAGTAGTGGTGGTTGGATTTGCATTAACACTTCTTACAATATTCCTGGTGGCTCTAGCAGACAGTTTCCTTTTCCTTCCTCTACCAATCAAGTTGTTTGTTGTGTGGTGGCTCTGGAATTTTTTGATGGTGCTCTGTACTGTTGCTGTAGGGACCTCAAATTTCTTAGAAATTTACGTGTAACCTAAACCATCCTTATGTGAATTCACAATTTTAGTCCTAAGATCATTACTAAGCTCTTTTTTCTTCCTCATTCTAATAATTTTTATTCTTTTATTGGTTTTCAGTTGATATCATTTTAATTTATGAAAAATGCAAAAAACGAAATGAAATTAATCAAAGGTTGTATAAAAGCATTCAAAATTACAATCAAACAGGAAACAAACAGTCAGAAACTCGATTAATACTGAAAAAATAAGGGGGTATGATTATTTTTGAACATTGCAGATTTTATAAATAGCTGTATATTTCTTTTATTACAAGTATCCCGAGATTTTAAAATGACGAAAATGATCAGAAGAGGTGTATTAAGAATATGTATCAATATGGACGTAAACAATAAATTCTTACAAAGTTACACCTAATAAACTCAATTTTCAAGGTGGGGGTATGAATAATATCGGGCACAAGTGTATATACGGCTATAATCGTGACCTCCCTGAACTGATAATTCTCGAAAGGATGTAATACTAGTGTCTGTAGGTATTAAATAGAATTATAGCAATTCATTTCTACTTGACACTCCCGACCAAGGATGGACGTGGTTGGAAATTGCCCAAACTCTTTTCAGAAAAATCCACGTGGAAGTCACATCATCATTAGTATTCATCATATATATATATATATATATATATATATATATATATATATATATATATATATATATCGTCATATATATATATATATATATATATGACGATATATATATATATATATATATATATATATATATATCGTCATATATATATATATATATATGACGATATATATATATATATATCGTCATATATATATATATATATATATATATATATATATATATATATATATATATATATCGTCATCCACATACAGTACTGTTTCGCAGCTCATCAGTGCGGCTTGAACAGGCAACTACCTCAAGCCAGAATTGAAACCCGTCAAGGCTCCTAACCACTACGCTATTGGCGGCTGCTGCGTGAGTCATGAGTTTAATGATGTTTTGATATCGTCCGAACTACCAAAGCTCCATTTGTTTACAAAAGAGCATCGCTTTATACGCTAATGGTAATTGGCTGACGAAACGAGAACATGCTACCCCCGTGAATTTATAAATGGTTTCATTCGAAATTGCGTCCAAATTCCCGATTTCGACAGAAACATTTTCGAGTTCGACAAGATAGCCTTGAAGATGGTCGGAGGTGACATCCGCCGAAGTCGTGAAAATGACTCTCAAGATGAGAACAGTAGTTCGAACAATCAAAATAATACGAATATATTTTTATATAGAGAGATTCCCGAGTTCAACAAAGGGATTCCCGACTTCGACAGACAACCCTGGAGAAGATCGGGGGCTACATCCACCGAAGCGTTGTGAAATTAGCAGCCAAGGTGAGAATAGTAATCCGAAGAATCCATCTAATACGAAAAATCAATCCGCATCTTTAAAATAGAGAAACACGATCTGGAAAGAAAAATACAATATAATTATAGGAAAGCCTAAGGGGGCGAGTAAAAGCGATTTAATTAAGTAAGTCGGTTGAATGTTTAATTAATTTTAATCACAAATCGATAAAAAAAGAAAGTCGTCAGATGTTAAAATAGAAATTAAATCGACTTGGCACATTTTTAATTTAAATAATAATAAAGAACAAAAAAACAATGTTGAAATGAGCCTGAGAAGTTTGTAGTTCATATTTGTGAATTTTGACTCTGGTGGAGACGTTAAAAATATCCCTCGATATGTTTGGCTTTCTGGTTTTCTGTAAGGAAATATTTTAAAACATTAAAAGTCGACGAACTGTGCTGCTTTGAATTTCTGGTGTTGGATAAAAAGCGAGGTGCGACGAGGAAAAAAGCGTTGTCTCCAAAATCAGATATTCTACGGTGTAGCATAACCGTTCACACACACACACACACACACACACACACACACACACACACATAAAGCCTGACGCATTTTCACTAGAATGAAACGCAGAATATTCTGTATAGCTTAATTGCCATATATATTGTTATAACTTACTATCTAGCTCTACCTATTGAAATTTAGGAAAACTCGTCCCCGAAAAACTCGTCCCCGGAAAACTCGTCTCCGAAAAACTCGTCTCCGGAAAACTCGACCCCGGAAAACTCGTCCCCTCTTGCTAGGTAGGAAAACTGGTCCCATATTGAATAAATATCGATTAAAAACACATTTTATGACCGTTCTTGAAGAAAATATTGTCTTTAAAAGAGAATATACATCCCATAATATTTTTAAAAAATATTTTTACTTGTTTACTGTTGTTTTAAAAAAATTGAATTAATTTTTCTAAGTTTTCGTTTTCTACCTAGCTTTGAAAGTGTTTGGTCTTTCAACTTATTTTAAAGAGTTTATTTAGTTAAAAAAAAAAAAAAAGTAATGTCGAGTGTTACTTATAAACAAAAAATGTCCGACATAAGAAGATCACGTCTTTGGAAGATAACTTCTCAAAAATAGAAAATTAAAGAAAATATTAAGGTAGATATAGTTTTAAAACGAGCCCCCCCCCTCCAAAAGAAAATAAATTTGTATATTTTTAGGTAATAATGCACATACCATGTTTTTAAAAAATGCTTTTACATGCTTTTTTTTTTTTTAATTAAATTGATTTTTTTAAGTTTTCGTGAGCATTCAACATTATTTAATAAATAATTTTTAACAAAAAAAATGTCCGAAAATTAAAGAAAATACTGAGGTAGATATAGTTTTAAAACGAGCCTTCCCCACCTCCAAAAAAAAAGATAAATTTGTAAAAAATATTATGGGGGTGCATAGTCTATTTTAAAAACAATATCTCCTTCAAGAACGGTAATAAAACGTGTTTTCAATCGATATTTATTCAATAGGACCAGTTTTCCTACCTAGCAAAAAGGGGGGATTTTTCCGGGTACGGGTTTTCCGGCCACCATTGAACACTGTTGAAGTAAATACTGAAAATTTACATTTTCGTATATTAATTTATGTGATTAAATGAAGCAGTCATATATATATATATATATATATATATATATATATATATATATATATATATATGACACGGTGTCTTTGCCATAGCATTCCACTTTTTTATGGCTTTGCTATTATATATATATATATATATATATTAGGATTTTAAGAATGCGAGAGATTGTATATAATAAATTCCACAGCCAAACAACGTCGCAGCCCACAAGAGTCATGATAGTCAACGAACCAGAAGTCCAAGACTCTAGTTTCGCCCTCATTTGGGCTCATCAGTTAGACACATCCGAACTCAGGATTCGAAACCCGAGCCTCTTACATCCGAGGCAAGCACTCTACCAACTGAGTAAACGCCCCGCACACAAGAATTTCTATTAACCAACACAGATCAAGCAAACCGCGCCGAAATCCGACTGTGAAATGAACCTACTTCGTCTCGACAAGGGACGCGGCCATCCAACCAGTCAATAACCCAAGCCGATGTCTTACAAGTAGGAGTTTTTAACTCGAAAGGACGACACCATCCAGCAATACTAACCAACCGAGCTACTTATAATAGGATTTTCAGAATGTGAGAGATTGTATATAATAAATTCCACAGCCAAACAACGTCGCAGCCCACGAGAGCCATGACAGTCAACGAACTGGAAGTCATCATTTTGATGCTCGACCCGGGACAACATATATAGAAAAATTAGCCAAAAAAATTTAATTCCTTCACCCTCAACTCGGCACTTTTCTACAGGGATGGGTCGCTTTTGTCGCCGATATTTTCAAAAGTCATCGCCTCTTTTCGATTGTTTAGCCTTAATTTAAACATTCGCCACTTCCGGTTTGCCGATGGGCGCAACAGCAAACACGTCACTTTTTTTTTCACTTTCTTTTCCTCCTTCGCGTCACGGGTTCGAGCCTGCCTGCCAACTACAATTTTTTGTTTTGTTTTGCTCAACACACATCTACAAATATCCGGGGTCAACGCCGGGCACCCAAGCTAGTATTATTATAAACACGAAACACAACGCAACACGGAGTTGGTATTTGTTCCACGGGTACATCGATTAAGTTTTTTTTTTTTTTTTTTTGAGGAAATAAATGCTGGGTAGAGGTTACTTATAAAACATAAAACATTTCTGAAACTAAGGTGACTGCAAAGCTATTTATTTTTTTGGCAACACACGGCTAAAGATTTCAGTACCAACTTAAATATTTTAAATTAGCGTGAAAAAAAATGAAAACGATATAGTTGGTCGCGGTTGCCTGCACGTGCTTTGTTTTGATTTACAATTCTTAATATTGCTATTAAGCCTTAAAAAAATATTTTTAAGAAAATAAAAATAAAAATAGTTTAATGAAGTATGAATTTGAAAAGTCTGAGTCGCACGGCGATGTTCACTCCAGACATGTCTGAACGCTTCTTTCTTAGAACTTCTCGCATATAGAACACTGATCTGCTGGCTTGCTTCTTGACTTGCCACAATATCGTTGATTTAATGTCTAATGTAAACAAGTTCGGAAAAGCCTGACATTGTTCACTCTACACAGGTATGAACGCGACTTTCCACTCCCCCAGCAACCTGCTTTTATGGTGCCCGGGCACACCTCAAAATCATGTGTGAGACGCGATTTTTCGAGAACTGTTCGAGACCGTGGGCATTAAAAGACTACAGTCACCAATTTGAATCTTCGCGTTTTTCCTTCTCAGCCCGCACAACACAACGTTTTTGCGGTAAGCCTTCTCTATTTTCCCCACAAAGTACTTTTACAAATGCACCAAATCTTAATCCCATTCAACTAATTTAAATTAATTTACATTTTAAAAAAAGAAAACGTTAACGTATTTTTCTCAACTTATTGGGAAATTTTAAAGTTAACAAAAACAAAAAAAAAACAACAAACAACTGTTTTACTCGGGGTTTTATAAATAGGGTTATGGCAAAATAATATTATTATCGTTGTTTTGTCTCTCGAGTATATATTCAACACAGTTCGACCAATGTAAACAAGTTCGGAAAAGTCTGACGATGTTCACTCTACAAGGCCTGAACGCTTCTTTCTTAGAACTGCCCGCCTATGGAACACTGTTCTACTGACTTGCTTCTTGACTGGCCACAATATCATTGCCTTCAAGTCCAATGTAAACAAGTTCGAAAAAATCTGACGATGTTCACTCTACACTGAACGCTTTTATTCACGCTGAATGCAGTTAATCAATCGAGAACCACATCACTCTATCTAAAAACATATAAGATATTAACTGATATATACTCGAGGGTCAAAATAATGAAAAGAATATTCGCTTGTCATGACCCTATTTATAAATCAAACAAACTATTGATTAGAATGAATTCCTGATGTATAAAATGCTGAAACTTGTATTAATAGTAAATGATATATTATTTGGGAGATTTTTTTTAATCAGTTTTTTATCAGTTTTTTAATTAGTTTTTTTTTCAAATCAGTTTTTTTAAATCAATTTTTTTACATCAATTTTTTTATCATTTTTTAAATCAGCTTTGAATCAGTTTGTAATCAGTTTTTTAATCAGTTTTTATTAGTTTTGTAAATCAGTTTTTTACATCAGTTTTTAAATCAGTTTTTAAAATCAGTTTTTTAAATCAGTTTTTAAATCAGTTTTTATACGTTTTTTATTAGTTTTTTAAGATCATTTTTAGATCAGTTTTTAATAAGTTTTTATCGGTGATTTACATCAGTTTTTATCAGTTTTTATCAGTTTTGTTATTAGTTTGTTTCAAAGTTGTCACGTAGCGATGTAAACTTGTTCGAGTTAAGTTTTCGCATATTAAAAAAATCATAACTTGAAAACTAAACAAGATATTTTCATGATTTTTATTTTGTTATTCTTGTATTCATGTGTACTTTTAGATATATTTGCTTTTTGACAGCTTTTTTCGAATCTATGTGTATAGTCATACCAACTCAGGGAGTCAAATTGAATTACAGATGTTTGAAAAATTTTGGCTTCCGGTTCCTATTCTCTGGCCTGACTTCTTCTTTATCTCTTTCTCTGCTTCGTTATCTTTTCTGTCTCTATCTTGCCTTTTTGCTCTCTATTTTATTTGCATCTTTTCTCACTTTTTTTTTTAATCTCTTATTTGGCTATCGTGGGATTAAGTCTCGAAGGTGTACAAAATGTGTTGGTCATGTTGTAACTTTGTTACCGCGCCAACGATTTTATTGCCTTTTATTTGAATCATTTCAGTGTCCTGGCAGATCCCAAAGAGATAAGGCGGTGGACATTTTATTTCAGTACAGCTTTTATTATCTTGCAAACTTTTACCCAAAATGAGTGATTCGAAGCCATCTAAAAACCGAAAAATTGAAGACGAATGCAGAGTGTTTATCAAAGAGTGGACCGAAAAGATATTTCTTTTTTCGTGTCGGAGTTAAAGCTGTGTGATTTGTCGTGATACAGTTGCTGTGCTCAAAGAATACAATTTGAAACGGCACTTTCAAAATAAGCACACAAACTTTGGAATCAATTTATCGAAGCAAGAACTGCAAAGGAAGGCAACTGATCTGATAAAAAAAAAAAGTTTGAAGCAACAACTACCTGTGCTTCAAAAAACTTCATCTTTACGAAGGAATGCGACAAAACAAGTTTTGTACTGGCAAATAATACTGCAAAGCAAAATATGTCATCTGCAAATGCAGAATTTATTAAAGATTGTCGAAAATTTAATTCCGACCATAGTTGGGCTGGATGGTCCGAGATGGGTCCTGTCTAAAGGTTTACGAAATAATCGTTATTTCGCGACCCCAACTCGGGAGTTAGATAACCGCGAGTTGAAGAAATACGACGCCTCAACTCTCTGGTGAGATGTTGGACTAGCTCCGAAAAGAACCAACGACCCTCGCATTCCGCAGAGCCTCCCCTCCCGTCTGCAGCATACCTCACATCAAGCCCAGACTTTGAAAGGTGCTTGTGCGTCTCCAAATAAAGGGTAACAGAAAAAGTGCTCACCGAGGTACTACTAGCAACCTACCTCGTCACGCAACACTTTAGACGTGGTATGAGAAAACAGGGAACGCTGCGGAACACGGACGACGTCGGCACCCCTCAGAACTCTCTCCAATGAAGTGGCGTGCACCAAATGACGAACTTCTGGCCCGAGGCATATTTGATATATACGTAGGGCTAGGTGCATAAGAATTTTTGTAGGAATTTTTGACACGCCTAACACGAAACTGCGAATAAAATATAAAAAACTCGTAATTTCTCTTTTAAAAGTGGATTGTTTATTTTCTTTATGAATTATACTTCCAAAAATAAACTATTAAAGTTGTTTTAAAAGTAATAGAAATATTTTTTTTAAACAGTAATGAAATTAATTGAATTTTACGAGCTCAGTATTTTTCAATTTTTAAACTTTAAAAATCTATCAAAATGTTTCTATTTATTCAATTTTTACGATATTTTCAGGGTCAATGTGAAATTTTATGCTCTTTCCAATAAACTGAATATAATCTTTTAGACAAACTTTTTTTTAAATTCACGCCCCCCTCATTTTCAAGTGTCTATTAAAAATTAAATAATTAATTTACTCACTAAAGTTTTATATGTCACAAATTGAAGATAAAAGATCAATAAATAATATATTCAAATTTAAAACAAAAAAAAAGTATTTTTTAGAAATTTACCTGTAAAGTCCGAAGTTTAAAATTTTTTTAAAACCACGTTGTTTGTTTTTTCTTTTGTTATTTTTTTTAATGAAACCTTGGTCCTTGCTCCTTTAATTGAAAATATTAGGGCTTGAATAACATTTTTCGAGTAGTTATAAGCTTGAAAAGACAGGCGGTCTAATTAATTCACACCTCCCATTTTGAAATGTCTATTAAAAAGTAAATAATTAATTTATGTACCAAAGTTTATATATCACAAATTGAAGATAAAAGATCAATAAATAATATATTCAAATTTAAAACAAAAAAGTAGTGTTTTTTAGAAATTTACCTGTAAAGTCCGAAGTTCAAAACCTTTTTTTTTTTAAACCCACGTTGTTTGTTTTTGTTTGTTTTTGTTTTTTTTTTATGAAACCTTGGTCCTTGCTCCTTTAATTAAAAAAAAATAAGGGCTTGAATTAAATTTTTCGAGGAGTTATAAGCTTGGAAAGACGGGGTGGAATTATTCAATATTTTTCACGAAATTTCTGACACACCTACCTCTGCGATTGTGTGAGAATAACATATTTTGTGACTGCATAGTTGTTTGTTCAAGATTCTTGCAACATTTAGCTTACTTCTATAAGGCTATTCAATACGCAGAGATCGTTCCATAAACGAATAAATAAATTTGTGCTATTTTAAAAGTAAATATTAATTCCTAAAAATCTCTCTGTATCGATCATATACCATAAGACTTAGTGCGCTGCACCTTATTATAACAAAGGTCCGTATAAAATTTCAACCAGATCGGACCAGTAGTACCTAAGAATCTTCTAGAGTAAATGTAGTATTGTGGTTACTAATCTCTATTAATCAATAACTTTGTATCGACAGGATATAATACTCAGTTCACTGCACTTATTATAAAACTTGTCTATACAAAATTTCAACCAGATTAACCCAGTAGTTCCGGAAAAAACTTCTATAGTAAATGTGGTATTGTGGTGACGAATCACTATAAATTCCTAATTGTGGATTAGACGGATACCACTGTACTTTGTTCTCTGCACTTTATTATAAAAAGGGTCCATATAAAAGTGTTGACTAATTAACATTGTTAAAAGTTAATTAGTTATTATCGATCTATCTGTCTATCTATCTATTTATCTATCTATTCAATGATATTCTTGAAATTGTTTATATTGGGGGTTATTTATTGTTTATAGAATAATGTGTAGCAATGGGTTTTAGCTGAAGATGTTTATATAAATTAGCTAGGTTAAATATAAACAAAATAACGTTGAGCAGGCAAACGTGACGGAAAAGTCACGTTAAGGGGACGTGTCTTTTATTTGGTTACGTCACCGGAACTGAGGTCAAGAGGTTGGGAATTTTAGTCAGTCGAAGAGTCGGAGAGTGTGAGTCTAGTCACGCAGGTGAATAGACGTACTTCGAGCCAGGAAGTGAGGTTGTAAGAACAAGCATGTAGACACGTAAGCAAACTCTTTCTGAAGACCATTTGAGACAACTGAAATAAATTTATATTATAAAAAAGTGTTATTCTGTGGTTTCACAAAAGAAGGAAGAACAGATGTCTCAATTGGATGGTGCTGGTCATTTCATGGTTCGCCATGGAGCTCAGCAGGAAGATAGAAGAACTCTTGAAGAAAGAAAAGGTATGAAGCATATATTCTTCTTCTTCTTCTTCTTCTTCTTCTTCTTCTCTGTAATATATACCCGTGTGGTAACTCTATGACACACCATGACTCAGTTTACACGTCGATATACACTGGCTAAACACACAATACATACAATTTATACGCTTATATCAAATCCCGTTATAAGAACAAAATAATATTCCACCTCAATATAGCATATGACTGTTTTAATATCTAATCCACCTCCTTCTCTATACAACACAATTTCAGCCAGATCAGCTCAGTAGTTTCCGAAAAAAACTGGTATAGTAAATGCAACAATTTGGCGACTAATTCATATTAATTTCTTACTTTGCATCAAACGGATACCATAATACATAGTTAGCTACACCTTATCCTAAAAAAAGGTCTATGCATAATTTCAGCCAGATTGTATATGTTGTTTCTGAGAAAAAAAAAATGCGTAAACGACAGATTTTTTAGTTGTTGGCCATTATTTTATCAGAAGAGAAAAGAAATTTTGTTTTAAACAAAATGGCAGTATCGATCCAGAGATGTTTTGAATTGTAAAAGCTTGCAAAGACGAAGATTGGAGTTTTCAGTAGGTAGCCAATCCGACTAAGTCTTGAGATGCTAAGAGCATAATTCCTTCTTACGCAAAAACGAAAATTTATGTGCATGAATTCTAAAATCCATTCATCCATAGCCTTTGAGCCAACTTTTTTGTAGCGACTAGGTTCTTTTTACGGGGTGAGGGTGCTGGCCCCACGCCCAACCTTCCCAGAATGTACATACAGCGCCTAGCCTTCCCAAATGGTCACCCATCTGGTACTGGCCAGGCTCAACGTTGCTTAACTTCGGTGATCTCGTGAGAACCGGTGTGTCAACGTGATTGTGCTGTACTTGAATTCTAACAGATTGACTATATTTTATGGATTGATTCCGGTTTCTGATTAGCTGGTAACAGACCGTGGTTCCATCTGATTGCTCGGTTCTAATCACTCCTATCAATAAACCTTCTAATTTTTGTAACTATACCGTCAAAGGAATATCAGAAATATTGCTCGAATAATCCAAATAATACGAAATTTTATGGAGCGATTCCGGTTTCTGATTGGTTTGTAGCAGGGCGTGGTTCCATCCGATTGGTCAGTTCTTTTCATCTCTGTGTATCATATTCTTTGAATTATAAGGATAGGTCTACTCGCAGCTTCAGTTGCTTGGAGACCTGGGTAGAAAGTACCAGTCAAGTATTCGTTGTTGGCAATCAGACCGACAGATGATGGGCTAGGAACTGACTGACTGAGGTACGCCACCTGCTTATTACCTCGGAGGTTCACTCTTCCAGGCCTTTCCACCCGGCTTTTGGACGGGGCAAGTTTATTGTTTGTGGCTTGAGGTGCCGCCACTGGGGAATGCCGATGGAGATGCTCAGCCAATATTTGTTACGCAAGAGTGCTCCTCTTTTACGGGAGCTTGTTTGATATCTCCACTTTTTGACCTTGTGTCACGTCTTGCTGAGGTGGACCGCAAGTAAATATCTACCCTCATATATATGAGGATGAGTCTCCTTGCTGCTTTGATTGCTTAGAGACTTGGGTGGAAAGTACCAGTAGCAGTCAAGAATCCGTTCTTTACAATCAACCCGACAGGAACTGGCTCAGTATCTATCTATCTATCTATCTATCTATCTATCTATCTAATTGGAGAGATAGACAAGAGATGGCTATGATGATGTTTTCATAAAACCTGTCAAAACATAACAAAGCTAGATCATAGAAAAGTGTACCGGAAGCATCTTATCAGCTGATCGGAACTACATGTGAATCATGTTTATCAGGTTAGCTGAGGATGACTTGGAGTTGGAATTTGAACACGGTGAGCAGTGGTTGAGTTAATGATTATCTTCCTCCCCCTCTTGGGAGGGAGGTTACGTATCTCTCAATGGAGACTGTTAAAGATCACAAGAAAAGAACTCACTTTCATGTTCATCTGCGTCGACATCTGGGAAAGTGAATCAAAAACTAAAATCAATTATGGCCTTGGAGTGAATGCCTTTCGTTCATCAGGTTCCATCCCCTCCAAGAAGATGAATTCCAGATGGACCAGTGAATATAAGATACGTTGAATATATGACACCCACATTCACACACACGCATATAAATTTAGACGATCACGGAACATGTATATATACATCACACAACATAAATAGAAATAGACGAGCACGGTTCAGAAAGTGAAGAACCACTAAAGACATTAGTAACACATTAAGGACACGTCGCAAACAACCACGACACGTATACACCCGTTTAGATGGGTGTCGTTCATGTTAGCATAACGTAACAGTATTACCTACGAGGTTCTCCCTTCCAGGCCTTGCCATCCGGCTTTTGGGTAGGGCAAAGTTATCGCTTGTTGCGTGAAGCGCCCCCATCGAGGAATGCCGACAAGTTTTGCTAGGCAAGAGTGCCCATCATTTGGGGGAGCTTGTTTGACATTCCCACCTTCCGATCTTGTGTCACATCTTGCTAAGATGGGCAGCAAGTAAATATCTACCCTGATATGTATAATAAAAATATTGTCATACAGACAGACAGACTAAGATAAATATAGATATAGATAATTCGTACGTTGTTATTCGATACGACTGCCAATGACCTGCCACCCGAAAAGCGATTATGAAAATATAATCACTGGTAAATAGTTTTTTTGTTGCGCGTTCCTGATGCCGAACTTTACTGCAACCTTTTGCGGTTCGGTTGTAAAAGCAAATGTCGAATAGAATGTCCTTCTTGTGTTTCTGGTCTCTTATATACGTTATGATTGTGTCCGAGTTCCGCTGACCCGCGACGTGGGGTCATTTCCGACAGTGAATCTGGGGTACATTGTTTTCGCTAGAACAATCGGAGAAACGAATCTGACAGCAGCGTCAACTCTAACTTGGAACAATGGCGTCCGATCAAGGTTATTGACCGGATGTCATCGGCAAGGTCAGGTTGTGTCGTTGTGATCATTTAAAACACGGTCACCACCACCACCATCACTAATGATACTACTACTACTACTACTACTACTACTACTACTACTACTACTACTAATATTAAAGAAGAAAAAGAAGAAAAGGAAGAAATGTATGAAGGAAGGAAGGAAAAAGAAAACGAACAAAAGAAGACAAAGCAGAAGAGGAAGAAAGCGAAAAAGACATAAAAAAAGAAAAACAAAGAAAAAAAAAGAAGAGGAAGAAGAAGAAAAAAAGAAGTGTGGAAAGTAAGGAAGAAGAAAACTCAAAAGAAAAGCAGAAGAAAAAGAAGAAAAAGAAGAAAAAAGAAATCTAGAAAGGAAGGAGAAACGAACGAAAGTAGAAAAAGATTAAAAATGAATAGGAAGAAAAAAAAGAAGAAAAGTAAGAAGAACCACTGTAGAAGAGGAAAAGAAAAAGAAGACGAAAGAGAAGAAAAGAAAAAGAAGAAGACGAAGAAGAAAGAAGAAAAAGAAGAAGACGAAGAAAAAGAAGAAGAAAAAGAAGACGAAGAAAAAGAAGAAGAAAAAGAAGAAGACAAGTAAGAAGAACCACTGTAGAAGAGGAAAAAGAAAAAGAAGACGAAAGAGAAGGGAAAAAGATCAAGAAAGAAGAAAAAGAAGAAGACGAAGAAAAAGAAGAAGAAAAAGAAGACGAAGAAAAAGAAGAAGAAAAAGAAGAAGACAAGTAAGAAGAACCACTGTAGAAGAGGAAAAAGAAAAAGAAGACGAAAGAGAAGGGAAAAAGATCAAGAAAGAAGAAAAAGAAGAAGACGAAGAAAAAGAAGAAGAAAAAGAAGACGAAGAAAAAGAAGAAGAAAAAGAAGAAGACAAGTAAGAAGAACCACTGTAGAAGAGGAAAAAGAAAAAGAAGACGAAAGAGAAGGGAAAAAGATCAAGAAAGAAGAAAAAGAAGATGACGAAGAAAAAGAAGAAGAAAAAGAAGACGAAGAAAAAGAAGAAGAAAAAGAAGAAGACAAGTAAGAAGAACCTCTGTAGAAGAGGAAAAAGAAGATGAAAGAGAA